>NW_006408975.1:374279-399308 GCF_000296735.1 Chrysochloris asiatica
TGTATATGGTCATTTTGTACTCGTATGCCATGTAGCTAGCTCTCTGTACATGGATATGTTGGACTGATCTGCCAAGTAGTTAGCTCTCTGTATATGAACATATTGTACTTGTCTGCCATGTAACTAGCTCTCAGTATATGGACATGTTGTACTAATCTGCCATGTAGCTAGTACCCTGTATATGGACATGTTGAACTACTCTTCCATATAGGTATCTCTCAGTATATGGACATGTTGGACACAGCTGCCATGTTGTGAGGACTCTGTACATGGAAATGTTGCAGTACCCTCCCATGTAGTTAGATCTCTGTATATAGACAAGTTGGACTCATCTGACTTGTAGCTAGAACTCTGTATATGTAAATGTTGCACTACCCTGCCATATAGCTAGCTCTCTATATATGGACATTTTGGACTCGTCTGCCATGTATCTAGCTCTCTGTGCATGGACATGTTGGACTAATCTGCCAAGTAGGTAGCTCTCTGTATATGAACATACTGGACATGTCTTCCATGTAGCTAACTCTCAAAGTATGGACACGTTGGAAACATCTGCCATATAGGTTGAACTCTGAATATGGACATGTTTGAGTACTCTGTCTTGTAGCTAGCTCTCTGTGTATAGAAAATTTGTACTCATTTGCCTTTTAGCAAGAAATCTGTATATGGAAATGTTGCATTACCCTGCCATGTGGCATGTTTGACTCAACTGCCATGTAGATAGTACACTGTATATGTACATGTTGGACTGCTCTGCCATGTAGCTACCTCTCAGTGTATGGACACGTTGGACACATCTGCCCTGTACCTAGAACTCTTTATATGGAAATGTTGCACTACTCTGCCTTGTAGCTAGCTCTCTGTATATCGACATTTTGGACTCGTCTGCCATGTATCTAGCTCTCTGTGCATGGATATGTTGGACTAATCTGCCAAGTAGATTGTTCTCTGTATATGAACATATTGGACTTGTCTATCATATAGCTAGCTCTCAGTGTATGGACACGTAGGACACATCTGCCATGTAGCTAGAACCCTGTATATGGAAATGTAGCAGTACTCTGCCATGTAGCTCTCTCTCTGTGTATAGACAAGTTGGACTCATCTGACTTTTAGCTAGAACTCTCTATATGGAAATTTTGGAATACCATGCCATGTAGCTAGCACTCTGTATATGGATATTTTGGATTCGTCTGCCACGTATCTAGCTCTCTGTACATGGATATGTTGGACTGATCTGCCAAGAAGCTAGCTCTCTGTAAATGAACATATTGGACTTGTCTGCCATGTGAGTGGCTCTCAATATATGGGCATGTTGGACTAATCTGCCATGTATCTAGTTCCCTGTATATGGATATGTTGGACTATTTTGCCATGTAGCTCGCTCTCAGTATATGCACATGTTGGACACATCTGCCATGTTGCGAGAACTCTGTATATGGAAATGTTGCACTACCCTTCAATGTAATTAGATGTCTGTATATAGACAAGTTGGACTCATCTGCCTTGTAGCTAGAACTCTGTATATGGACATTTTGGACTCATCTGACTTGGAGCTAGCCCTCTAAATATACACATGCTGGACTTATCTGCCACGTAGCTAACTTTCAGTATATGGACACGTTGGACACATCTGCCATATACCTATTACTCTGTATATGGAAATGTTTCACTACCCTGTCATGTAGCTAGCTCTATGTATATGGACATTTTGTACTCATCTGCCATGTAGCTTGCTCTCTGTTCATTAATATGTTGAACTGATCTGCCAAGAAACTAGCTCTCTGTATATGAAAATATTGGACTTGTCTGCTATGTAAGTGGCTCTCAGTTTATGGACAAGTTGGACACATCTGCAATGTATCTAGTACCCTGAATACGGACGTGTTGGACTACTCTACCATGGAGCTCACTCTTGGTATATGGACACGTTGGACACATCTGCCATGTTGCGAGAACTCTGTATATGGAAATGTTGCACTACTCTCCCATGTAATTAGATGTCTGTATATAGACAAGTTGGACTCGTATGCCTTGTAGCTAAAACTCTATATATGAACATTTTGGACTCATCTGACTTGTAGCTAGCCCTCTAAAGATACACATGCTGGACTACTCTGCCATGTAGCTAACTCTCAATATAAGGACACGTTGGACACATCTGCCATATATGTAGAACTCTGCATATGGAAATTTTTCACTACCCTCTCATGTAGCTATCTTTCTGTATATGGACATTTTGGACTCGTCTGCCATATGGCTAGCTATCTGTGCATGGATATGTTGGACTGATCCGCCAAGTGGGTAGCTCTCTGTTTGTGAACATATTGGGGTTGTCTGCCATGTAGCTAGCTCTCAGTATATGGATGCGTTGGACACATCTGACGTGTAGCTAGAACTCTGTATATGGAAATTTTGCACTACTCTGCTATGTAGCTAACTCTCTGTATATAGACAAGTTGGACTCATCTGACTTGTAGCTAGAACTCTGTATATGAAAATGTTGCACTACCCTGCCATGTAGCTAGCTATCTGTATATGGACATTTTGGACTTGTCTTCCATGTGGCTAGCTCTCTTTACATGGATATGTTGGACTGATTTGACAAATAAGTAACTCTCTGTATATGAACAAATTGGATTTGTCTGCCATGTAGGTAGCTCTCAGTATATGAAGACGCTTGACACATCTGCCATGTAGCTAGAACTAAGTATAGGGAAATGTTGCTCTACCCTGCCATCTAGCTAGATTTCTGTACATGGACATTTTGGAATTGTCTCCCATGAATCTAGCTCTCTCAACATGCATATGTTGCACTGATCTATCAAGAAGGTATCTCTCTGTATATGAAAACATTGGACTTGTCTGCCATGTAGGTGACTCTCAGTATATAGCCAAGTTGGAAACACCTGCCATGTAGCTAGTACCCTGAATATGGACATATTTGACTTCTCTGATATGTAACTAGCACTCACTATATGGACACGTTGAACACATCTGCCATGTAGCTAGAAATCTGTATATGGAATTGTTGCACTACCCTGCCATGTAGCTAGATCTCTGTATATGGACATTTTGGACTAATCTGACATGTAGCTGGCGCTCTGTACATGGATATGTTGGACTGATCTACCAAGCAGGTAGCTCTCTGTATATGAACACATTGGGCTTGTCTACCATGGAGCTAGCTCTCAGTATATGGATTTGTTGGACACATCTGACATGTAGCTAGAACTCTGTATATGGAAATGGTGCACTACATTCCCATGTAGCTAGCTCTCTGTAAATAGACAAGTTGGACTCATCTGCTTTGTTGCTAGAACTCTGTATATGGAAATGTTGCACTACTCTATCATGTAGCTAGCTCTCTGTATATGGAAATTTTGGACTCGTCTGCCATGAAATTAGCTCTCTGTGCATGGATATGTTGGACTAATCTGCCATGTAGCTTGCTCTCTGTATATGAACATACTGGACTTGTCTGCCATATAGCTAGCTCTCAGTATATGTACACGAAGGACGCATCTACCATGTAACTAGAAACCTTTGTATGGTAATGTTGCAGTACACTTCCATGTAGACTTGTCTTTGTATGGTAATGTTGCAGTACACTTCCATATTAGATTTGTCTTCCATGTACTTAGCTCTAAGTATATGGACATGTTGAGTTAATCTGCCATGTAGCTAGTATGCTGTATATGGACATGTTGAACTACTCTGCCATGTAGCTAGGTCTCTGTATATGGACACCTTGGACACATCTGCCATGTTGCTACAACCCTGTAAATGGAAATGTTGCACTGCCCTGCCATGTAGTTAGATCACTGTATATCGACAAGTTGGAATCATCTGTCTTGTAGCTAGAACTCTGTATATGGAAACATTGCACTACCCTGCCATGTAGCTTGCTCTCTGTATATAGACACTTTGGACTCGTCTGCCATATAGCTAGCTCTCTGTACATGGATATGTTGGACAGATCTGCCAAGTAGTTAGCTCTCTGTGTATGAACACACTGGAGTTTTCTACCATGTAGCTACCTCTCAGTATATGGACACATTGGAAACATCTGCCATATAGGTAGAATTCTGAATATGAACATGTTGAAGTACTCTGCCATGTAGCTAGTTCTTTGTATATAGACAATTTGTACTCATCTACCTTGTAGCTAAAACACTGTATATGGAAATGTTGTACTACTCTTCCATGTAGCTAATGCTCTGTATATGGACAGTTTGGACTCGGCTGCCATGTAGCTAGCTCTCTGTACATGAATATGTTGGAATGATCTGCCAAGTAGGTAGCTCTCTTTTTTTGGACATATAGGATTTGCCTGCACTGTAGGTGGCTCTCAGTATATGGACAAGTTGAACACTTCTGCCATGTAGCTACTACCCTGAATATGGACATGTTGGACTACTCTGCCATGTAGCTGTTGTTGTTGTTGTTAAGTGCCGTTGAGTCATTTCTGACCCATAGCGACCCTGTACAGGGTTTCCGAGGGTGTAAATCTTTGCGGGAGTAGAAAGCCTCATCTTTCTCCCGCGGAGCGGCTGGTAGTTTCGAACCGCTGACCTTAAGGTTCACAGCCTGATTCGTAACCACTGAGCTGTATATGGATATGTTGGAAACATTTGCCATGTAGCTCGAACCCTGTATAGGGAAATGTTGCACTACCCTGCCATTTAGCTAGCTCTCTGTATATGGACATTTTGGACTCGTCTGCCATGTAGCTAGCTCTCTGTACATGGATATGTTGGATTGATATGCCAAGTAGGTAGTCCTCTTTATATGAACATATTGGACTTCTATGCCATTTAATTTCCTCTCAGTATTTGGACACGTTGAACACATCTGCCATGTAGCTAGTACTCTATATATGTAAATGTTGCACTACATTGCCATGTAGGTAGCTCTCTGTATATAGACAAGTTGGAATCATCTGCCTTGTAGTTAGAACTCTGTATATGGAAATGTTGCCCAACCCTGCCATGTAGCTAGCTCTCTGTATATGGACATTTTGGACTTGTCTGCCATGTACTAGCTCTCTGCACATGGATATGTTGGACTGATATGTAAAGTAGGTAGCTCTCTGTATATGAATATATTGGACTTGTATACCATGTGGGTGACTCTCAGTATATGGACAAGTTGGACACATCTGCTTTGTAGTTAGTACCCTGAATATGGGTATGATGGACTACTCTTCCATGTAGCTAGCTCTCAGTATATGGACACATTGAACACATCTTCCATGTAGCTAGAACTCCATATATGGAAATATTGCCATGTAGCTAGCTCTCTCTATATAGACAAGTTGGACTCATCTGCCTTGTTCCTAGAACTCTGTATATGGAAATGTTGCACTACCCTGACATGTGGCTAGCTCTCTTTTTATGGCCATTTTGGGCTTGTCTGCCATGTAGCTAACTCACTATACATGGATAGGGTGGACTGATTTTCCTAGTAGGTAGCTCTCCATATATGACCATATTGTACTTGTCTGCCCTGTAGGTGGTTCTCAGTATATGGACACATTGGGCAAATCTGCCATGTAGCTACTACCCTGAATGTTGACATGTTGAACTACTCTGCCATGTAGCTAGCTCTCAGTGTATGGATACGTTGGACACATCTGCCATGTAGCTACAACTCTGTATATGGAAATGTTGCACTACTCTGCCATGTAGTTATATCTCTATCTATGGACACGTTGGACACATTTGCCTTGTAGCTAGAATTCTGTATATGGAAGTGTTACACTATCCTGCCATATAGCTAGCTCTCTGTATATGGACATTTTGCAGTCGTCTGCCATGTAGCTAGCTCTCTGTACATGGATATTTAGGACTGATCTGCCAAGTAGGTAGCTCTCTGTAAATGAACATACTGGACTTGATTGCAATGTAAGTGGCTCTCAGTATATGCACACTTTGGAAACATCTGCCATGTAGCTAGTACCCTAAATATGTTGGACTTCTCTGCAATGTAGTTAACACTCAGTATATGGACACGTTGGACACAGCTGCCATGTTGTTAGGACTCTGTACATGGAAATGTTGCAGTACCCTGCCATGTAGTTAGATCTCTGCAAATAGACAAGTTGGACTCATCTGCCTTGTAGCTAGAACTCTATATATGGAAATGTCACACTACCATGCCATGTAGCTAGCTCTATGTATATGGACATTTTGAACTCATCTGCAATGTAACTAACTCTCTGTACATGGATATGTTGGACTAATCTGTCAAGTATATAGCTCTCAGTATATGAACATACTGGACATTTCTGCCATGTAGATAACTCTCACTGTATGGAAACTTTGGAAACATCTGACATATAGGTAGAACTCTGATTATGGACATGTTGGAATACTCTGTCATGTAGCTAGCTCTCTGTGTATAGAGAATTTGTACTCATCTGCCTTTTAGCTAGAAATCTGTATATGGAAATGTTGCACTACCTTGCCATGTAGCTATCTCTCTGTATATGAACATATTGGACTTGTCTGCCATGTAGCTAGCTCTCTGTATATAGACATTTTAGACTCATCAGCCATGTTGCAATCTCTCTCCGTATGAGCATGTTGGAATCATCAGCCATGTAGGTAGTGCCCTGTATATGGACATGTTGGACTGCTCTGCCATGTAGCTAGCTCTCAGTGTATGGACACGTTGGACACATCTGCCATGTACCTAGAACTCTGTATGTGAAAATGTTGCACTACTCTGCCATGTAGCTAGCTCTCTGTATATGGACATATTGGACTCGTTTGCTATGTATCTAGCTCTCTGTGCATGGACATGTTGGACTAATCTCCCAAGTAGGTTGCTCTCTGTATATGAACATATTGGACTTGTCTGCCATATAGCTAGCTCTCAGTATATGGACATGAAGGAAACATCTGCCATGTAGCTAGAACCGTGGATATGGAAATGTAGAACTACTCTGCCATGTAGCTACCTCTCTGTATATAGACAAGTTGGACTCATCTGACTTTTAGCTAGAATTCTCTATATGGAAATGATGGAATACCATGCCATGTAGCTAGCACTGTGTATATGGATATTTTGGACTCATCTGCCTTGTAGCTACCTCTGTGTACTTGGATATGTTGGACTGATCTGCCAAGTAGATAGCTCTCTGTATATGAACATATTGTATTTGTCTACCAAGTAGATGGCTCTCAGTATATGGACATGTTGGACACATCTGCCATGTTGTGAGAACTCTGTATATGGAAATATTGCATTACACTCCCATATAGTTAGACCTCTGTATATAGAAAAGGTGGACTCATCTGGCTTGTAGCTAGAACTCTGCATATGGAAATGTGGCACTATCCTGCCATAAAGTTAGATCTCTGTACATAGACAAGTTTGAGTCATCTGGCTTGTAGCTAGAACTCTGTATATGGAAATGTTGCATTACCCTCCAATGTAGTTAGATCTCTGTATATAGACAAGTTGGACTCATCTGGCTTGTAGCTAGAACTCTGTATATGGAAATGTTGCACTACCCTGCCATGTACCTTGCTCTCTGGACATAGACATGTTGGACTCATATGACTTGTAGCTAGCCCTCTAAATATACACATGCTGGACTCATCTGCTACGTAGCTAACTCTCAGTATATGGACACGTTGGACACATCTGCCATACACCTATTAATCTGTTTATGGAAATGTTTCAATACCCTGCCATGTAGCTACCTCTCTGTATATGGACAATTTGGACTCGTCTGCCATGTACCTAGCTCTCTGTACATGGATATGTTGGACTGATCTGCCAAGAAGCTAGCTCTCTGTATATGAAATAATTGGACTTGTCTGCCATGTAAGTGGCTCTCAGTTTATGGACAAGTTGGACACATCTGCCATGTAGCTAGAACCCTGAATACAGACATATTGGACTGATCTGCAATGAAGCTCGCTCTCAGTATATGGACATGTTGGACATATCTGCCATATTGCGAGAACACTGTATATGGAAATGTAGCACTACCCTCCCATGTAATTAGATATCTCTATATAGACAAGTTGAACTCATGTGCCTTGTAGCTAGAACTCTGTATATGGACATTTTAGACTCATCTGACTTGTAGCTAGCCCTCTAAACATACACATGCTGGACTCATCTGCATTGTAGCTAACTGTCAGTATATGGACACGTTGGACACGTCTACCATATACATAGAACTCTGTATATGGAAATGTTTCACTACCCTGCCATGTAGCTAGCTCTCTGTATGTGGACATTTAAGACTCGTCTGCCATGTAGCTAGCTCTCTGTGCATGGATATGTTGGACTTGTCTGCCATGTGGCTAGCTCTCAGTACATGGATATGTTGGACTGATCTGACAAGTCTGTAACTCTCTGTATATGAACATATTGGGCTTTTATGCCATGGAGCTAGCTCTCAGTATATGGATGCGTTGGACACATCTGACATGTAGCTAGAACTCTGTATATGGAAATTTTGCACTACTCTGCCATGGAGCTAACTCTCTGTATATAGAAAAGTTGGACTCATCTGACTTATAGCTAGAAGTCTGTATCTGGAAATTTTGCACTACCCTGCCATGTAGTTAGCTCTCTGTATGTGGATATTTTGGACTTGTCTGCCATGTGGCTAGCTCTCTGTACATGGATATGTTGGACTGATCTGAAAAGTATGTAACTCTCTGTATATGAACAAAATGGATTTGTCTGCCATGTAGGTAGCTCTCAGTATATGGAGACCATTGACACATCTGCCATGTAGCTAGAACTAAGTATAGGGAAATTTTGCACTACCCAGCCATGTAGCTAGCTTTCTGTACATTGACATTTTGGAATCATCTCCCATGAATCTTGTGCTCTTAATATGCATATGTTACACTGACCTGCCAAGAAGGTATCTCTTTGTACATGAAAATATTGGACTTGTCTGTCATGTAGGTGACTCTCAATATATGGCCAAGTTGGAAACATCTGCCATGTAGCTAGTACCCTGAATATGGATATATTTGACTACTCTGCCATGTAGCTAGCTCTCAGTATATGGACACGTTGAACATATCTACCATGTAGCCAGAACTCTGTATATGGAAATGGTGCACTACCCTGCCATGTAGTTAGATCTCTATATATAGACATTTTCGACTCATCAGCCTTGTAGCTAGAAATCTTTATATGGAATTGTGGCACTACCCTGCCATTTAGCTAGCTCTCTGTATATGGACATTTTGGACTCGTCTGCCATGTAGCTAGCTCTCTGTACATGGATATGTTTAACTGATCCGCTAAGTAGTTAGCTCTCTGTATATTCACATATTGGGCTTGTCTGCCATGGAGCTAGCTCTCAGTATATGTACACGTTGGACACATCTGACATGTAGCTAGACCTCTGTATATGGAAATGTTGCACTACATTCCCATGTAGCTAGCTCTCTGTATATAGACAATTGGACTCTTCTGCCATGTTGCTAGAACTCTGTATATGGAAATGTTGCACTACCCTGCCATGAATTTAGATCTCTATAAATAGACAAGTTGGACTCATCTGCCTTGTAGCAACAAAGCTGTATATGGAAATGTTACACTACCATGGCATGTAGCTATCTCTCTGTATATGGATATATTGGACTCATCTGCCAAGAATGTAGCTCTCTGTATATGAACATATTGGACTTGTCTGCCAGGTAGCTAGCTCTCTGAATATTTACATGTTGGATTAATCTGCCATGTAGCTAGTACCCTATATATGGACATGTTAACTACTCTGCCATGTAGACAGTTCTCAGTATATGGACACGTTGGACAGATCTGTCATGTTGCGGGAACTCTGTATATGGAAATGTTGCACTACCCTCCCATGTCGTTAGATCTGTTTATATAGACAAGTTGGAATCATCTGTCTTGTAGCTAGAACTCTGTATATGGAAATGTTGCATTACCCTTCCATGTAGTTAGATCTCTATATATAGACAAGTTGGACTCATCAGCCTTGTAGCTAGAAATCTGTATGTGGAATTGTTGTACTACCCTGCCATGAAGCCAGTTCTCTGTATATGGACATTTTGGACTTGTCTGACATGACACTAGCTCCGGTACATGGATATGTTGGACTGATGAGCCAAGTAGGTAGTTCTCTGTATATGAATATATTGGACTTGTCTTGCATTTAGGTGACTCTCAGTATATGGACAAGTATGAGACATAAGCCATGTAGCTAGTACACTGAATATGGACATATTGGACTACTCTGCCATGTAGCTAGCTCTAAATATATGGACATGTTGGACACATTTGCCATGTAGCTAGAACTCTGTATATGGAAATGTTGCACTACACTGACTTGTAGTTAGATCTCTATGAATAGACAAGTTGGACTCATCTGCCTTGTAGCTAGAACTCTGTATATGGAAATGTTGCAGTATATTGTCATGTAGAGAGCTCTATGTATATAGACAAGTTGGACTCATCTGCCTTATTGCTAGAACTCTGTATATGGAAATGTTGCCCTACCATGCCTTGTATCTAGCTCTCAGTATATGGACGTGTTGGACACGTCTGACATGCAGCTAGAACTCTATATATGGAAATGTTGCACTAACCTGCCATGTGCTAGCTCTCTGTGTATGGACATTTTGGACACGTCTGCCATGTAGATACCTCTCTGTACATGGATATGTTACACTGATCTGTGAAGCAGGTAGATCTCTGTATATGAGCATATTGGGCTTGTCTGCCATGTTGCCAGCTCTCAGTATATGGACACGTTGGACATATCTGCCATGTAGCTAAATGTCTGTGTATGGAAATGTTACACTGCTCTGTCATGTCGCTAGCTCTATATATATAGAAAAGTTGGACCTTTCTGACTTGTAGCTAGAACTCTGTAAATGGAAATCTTGCACTACTCTGCCATGTAACTAGGTCTCTGTATATAGACATTTTGTACTCATCTGCCATGAAGCTAGTTCTCTGTACATGGATATATTGGACTGTTCTGACATGTATGTAGCTCTCTATATATGAACAAATTGGATTTGTCTGCTATGTAGGTAGTTCTCAGTATATCATGAGTGTTGACAAATATGCCATGTAGCTAGAACTCAGTATAGGGAATTGTTGTACTAACCTGCCATGTAGCTAGATTTCTGTACATGGACATTTTGGAATCGTCTGCCATGTATCTAGCTCTCTGAAAATGGATATGTTGGAGTGACCTGCCAAGAAGGTAGCTCTCTGTATATGAACATACTGGAATTGTCAGCCATGTAGATGACTCTCAGTATATGGACAAGTTGGACACATAAGCCATGTACCTAGTACACTGAATATGGACATATTGGACTACTCTGCCATGTAGCTAGAACTCTGTATATGGAAATGTTGCACTACACTGACATGTTAATAGATCTCTATGTATAGACAAGTTGGACTCATCTGCCTTGTAGCTAGAACTCTGTATATGGAAATGTTGCACTACATTGCCATGTAGAAAGCTCTCTGTATATAGACAAGTTGGACTCATCTGCCTTATTGCTAGAACACTGTATATGGAAATGTTGCTCTACCCTGCCTTGTATCTAGCTCTCAGTATATGGACGTGTTGGACACATCTGACATGTAGCTAGAACTCTGTACATGGAAATGTTGCACTACATTGCCATGTAGATAGCTCTCTGTAGATAGACAAGTTGGACTCCTATGCCTTATTGCTTCAACTCTGTATATGGAAATGTTGCATTTCCTTGTCTTGTATCTAGATCTCAGTATATGGACACGTTAGAAACATCTGCCATGTAGCTAGAACTTTGTATATGGAAATGTTGCACTACCCTGCCATGAACTTAGATCTCTATATATAGACAAGTTGGACTCATCTGCCTTGTAGCAAGAAATCTGTATATGGAAATGTTACACTACTCTGCCTTATAGCTAGCTCTCTGTATATGGACATTTTGGACTTGTCTGCCATGTAGCAAGCTCTCTGTACATGAATATGTTGGACTGATCTGCCAAGAAGGTAGCTCTCTGTATAGGAACATATTGGACTTATCTGCCATATAGGTATCTCTCAGTATATGGACATGTTGGACTCATCTGCAATGTAGCTACTACCCTGTATAAGGAAATGTAGGACTGCTCTGTCATGTTGCTAGCTCTCAGTGTATGGACATGTTGGACACATCTTCCATGTACCTAGAACTCTGTATATGGTAATGTTGCACTACTCTGCCATGTAGCTAGCTCTCTGTACATGGACATATTGGATTCGTCTGCCATGTATCTAGCTCTCTGTGCATGGATATATTGTTTTCCTTATATGAACATATTGGACTTGTCTGCCATATAACTAGCTCTTAGTATATGTACATGAAGGAAACATCTGCCATGTAGCTAGAAACCTGTATATGGAATTTTTGCACTACTCTGCCATGTAGCTAGCTCTCTGTACATAGACAAGTTGGACTCATCTGACTAGTAGCTGGAACTCTCTATATGGAATGGTTGCAATACCCTGCCATGTAGTTAACTCTCTGTATATGGGCATTATGGACTCGTCTGACATAGCTATCTCTCAGTATATGGACATGTTGGATTTATCTGCCATGTAGCTAGTACCCTGTATATGGACATGTTTAACTACTCTGCCATGTAGCTAGCTCATTGTATATGGATATTTTGGACTCGTCTGCCATGTAGCTAGTACCCTGTATATGGACATGATGGACTGCTCTGACATTTAGCTAGCTGTCAATGGGTGGACACGTTGGACACATCTGCCATTTATTAGAACTTTTAATATGGAAATGTTGCACTACTCTGCCTTGTATCAGGCTCTCTGTATATGGACATTTTGGACTCGTCTGCCATGTAGCTAGCTCTCCTTACATGGATACGTTGGACTGATCTGCCAAGTAGGTAGCTCTCTGTATATGAACATATGGCACTTGTCTGCCCTGTAGTTGGCTCTCAGTATATGGACACGCTGAACACATATGCCAACATAGCTACTACCCTGAATAAGGACATGTTAGGCAACTCTATCATGTAGCGAACTCTCAGTATATGAACACGTTGGGCACATCTGCCATGTAGCTAGAAATCTGTATATGGAAATGTTGTTCTACTCTCTCATGTAGATAGCTCTCTGTGTATGGACATTTTGAACTTGTCTGCCATGTAGCTGTCTCTCTGTACATGGATATGTTGCACTGATCTGCCAAGTAGGTAGCACTGGGTACATGACCATATTGGACTTGTCTGCCATATAGATAGCTCTCAGTATATGAACACCATTTACACATCTGCCATGTGGCTAGAACGCAGTATTGGTAAATCTTGCACTACCCTGCCATATAGCTAGCTCTCTGTATGTGGACATGTTGGACTATTCTGCCATGTAGCTTATACCCTGTATATGGATATGTTGAACTACTCGGCCATGTAAGTAGCTCTCAGTATATGGACATGTTGGACACATCTGTCATGTAGCTAGACCTCTGTATATGGAAATGTTGCACTATTCTGCCATGTAGCTAACTCTCAGTATATAGACAAGTTTGACTCATCTGCTTTGCAGCTAGAGCTGTGTATATGGAAATGTTGCACTACCCTGCTTTGTAGCTAACTCTCTATATATGGACTTTTTGAACTTGTCTGTCATGTAGCTACCTCTCTGTACATGGATATGTTGAACTGATCTGCCAAAAAGGTAGCTCTCTGAATATGAACATATTGGACTTGTCTGCCATGTAAGTAGCTCTCAGTATATGAACAAGTTGGACCCGTCTGCCATGTAGCTAGTACCCTGAATATGGACATGTTGGACTACTCTGTTATGTAGCTAGCTCTCAGTATCTGGACATGTTGGACACATTTGCCATGTAGGAAGAATCCTGTACATAGAAATGTGGAAGTGCCCTGCCAGGTAGTTACATCTCTTTATATAGACAGGTTGGACTCATCTGCCTTGTAGCTATAAATCTGTATATGGAAATGTTACTCTACCCTGCCCTGTTGCTAGTTCTCTGTATATGGACATTTTAGGTTGGTCTTCCATATAGCTAGCTCTCTGTACATGGATATGTTGGACTGATCAGCCAGGTATGTAGCTCTCTGTATATGAACATATTGGACTTGTCTGCCATGAAGCTATGTCTCAGTATATGAACATGTTGGACTTATCTGCCATGTAGCTAGTTACCTGCATATGGACTTTTTTGACTACTCTGTCATGTAGCTAGCTCTCAGTATATGGACAAGTTGAAAACATCTGGCATGTAGCTAGAACTCTGTATATGATAATGTTGCACTACCGTACCATGTAGTTAGCTTTCAGTATATGGACACGTTGGACACAACTGCCATGTAGTTAGAACTCTATATATGGAAATGTTGCACTACACTGCCATGAGACTAGTTCTCTGTAGATGAACAAATTGGACTTGTCTGCCATGTAGCTAATTCTCAATATATGCACAATTTGGACTCATCTGCCATGTAGCTAGTACCCTGTATATGGACACGTTGGACTTCTCTGCCATGTACCTAGCTCTCAATATATGAACACTTTGACTCATCTGCCTTGTAGCTAGAACTCTGTATATGGAAATGTTGCACTACAGTTGGACTCATCTGTCTTGTAATTAGAACTCTGTATATGGAAATGTTGCTCTATTCTGCCATGTGGCTAGTTCTCTGTATATAGACATTTGGAATTGTATGCCATGTAGCTAGCTCTTTGAACATGGATATGTTGGACTGATCTGCCAAGTAGTTAGCTCTCTGTATATGAACATATTGGACTTGTCTACCATGTAGCTAGCTGTCTGTATATGGACATTTTGGACTAGTCTGCTATGTACCTGGGACTCTTTACATGGATATTTTGGACTGATCTGCCCTGTAGTTACCTCTCAGTATATGGACACGTTTGACACATCTTCCCTGAAGCTAGAACTCTGTATATGGAAATGTTGCTCTATCTGCCTTGAGCTACAACATTGTATATGGAAATGTTGCACTACCCTGCCATGTACCTACCTCTCTGTATAGCCACATTTTGGAATCATCTGCCTTGTAGCTAGAACTCTTTATATGGAAATGTTGCAATACCATGCCATGTAGCTATGTTTCTGTATATGGACATTTTGGACTTGCCTGCCATGTAACTAGCTATCTGAACATGGATATGTTGGATTGATCTGCCAGTTAGTTAGCTCTCTGTATATGAACATATTGGACTTGTCTGCCATGTAGCTAGTTCTCAGTATATAGACAAGTTGGACTCATCTGCCTTGTAGCTAGAACACTGTTTTGGAAATGGTGCACTATCTTGCCATGTAGCTAACTTCCTGTATATGAACATATTGGATTTGTTTACCATGTAGACAGCTCTCAGTATATAGACATGTTGGACTCAGCTGCCATGTAGCTAGTACCCTATATATGGACATGTTGCAGTACTCTGCCATGTAGCTAGCTCACAGTATGTGACTACTTTGGACTCATCTGCCATGTAGCTTGAACTCTGTATATGGAGATCATTCACTACTCAGACATGTAGCTAGCTCTCTGTATATGGACATTTTGGACACATCTGCCATGTAGCTAAAACTCTTTATATGGAAATGTTGCACTACACTGCCATAAAGCTAGCCCTCTGTATGTGAACATATTGGACTTGTCTGGCATGTAGCTAGCTCTCAGTATATGGACATATTCAGCTCATATGTCATGTAGCTAATATCTTGTATATGGACATGTTGCACTACACTGCCATGAAGCTAGCCTTCTGTATGTGAACATATTGGACTTGTCTGCCATGTAGCTAGCTCTCAGTATATGGACATGTTCGACTCATATGCCATGTAGATAATATCCTATATATGGACATGTTGCACTATCCTGCCATGTAGCTAGCTCTCTGTACATAGACTTGTTGAACTTATCTGCTTTGTAGTTAGAAAACTGTATATGGAAATGTTGCACTACCCTGCCATGTGGCTAACTCTATTTATGTGGATATTTTGGACTCGACTGCCATGTAGCTAGCTCTCTGCACATGGATATGTTGGACTGATCTGCCGAGTAGGTAGCTCTCTATATATGAACATGTTGGACTAATCTGCCATGTAGCTACCTCTCAGTATATAGACAAGTTGGACTCATCTGCCTTGTACCTAGAACTCTGTTTTGGAAATGTTGCATGACCTTGCCATGTGGCTAGCTCTCAATATATGGACACATTGGACACATCTGAAATGTAGCTAAAACTATGTATATGGAAATGTTGCACTAGTCAGCCTTGTAGCTAGCTCTCTGTGTATATGCAAGACGGACTCATCTGCCTTGAGCTACAACATTGTATATGGAAATGTTGCACTACCTTGCCATGTACCTACCTCTCTGTATAGGCACATTTTTAAATCATCTGCCTTATAGCTAGAACTCTGTATATGGAAATGTTGCACTCCCATGCCATGTAGCTATGTCTCTGTATATGGACATTTTGGACTTGTCTTCCATGTAGATAGCTATCTGTACGTGGATATGTTGGATTGATCTTCCAAGTAGTTAGCTCTCTGTATATGAACATTTTGGAATTGTCTGCCATATAGCTAGTTCTCAGTATATAGACAAGTTGGACTCATGTGCCTTTTAGCTAGAACTCTGTTTTGGAAATGTTGCACTACCTTGACATGTAGCTAGGTTCCTGTATATGAAAATATTGGATTTGTTTGCCAAGTAGCTAGCTCTAAGTATATGGACATATTGGACTCATCTGCCATGTAGCTAGTACCCTATATATGGACATGCTGCAGTACTCTGCCATGTAGATAGATCACAGTATGTGACTACTTTGGACACATCTACCATGTAGCTTGAACTCTGTATATGGAAATGATTCACTACTCTGCCATGGAGCTAGCTCTCTGTATATAGCCAAGTTGGACTCATCTCTTTGGAGCTAGTACTCTGTATATGGACATATTGGTCCACTCTGCCAGGTAGCTAGCTCTCTGTATATGGACATTTTAGCCACATCTGCCATGTAGATAAAACTCTGTATATGGAAATGTTGCACTACGCTGACATGTAGCTAGCCCTCTGTATGTGAACATATTGGACTTGTCTGCCATGTAGCTTGCTCTCAGTATATGGACATGTTCGACTCATATGCCATGTAGCTAGTATCCTGTATATGGATATGTTGCACTATCCTGCCATGTAACTATCCTCTGTACATAGACTTATTGAACTCATCTGCCTTGTAGCTAGAACTCTGTGTATGGAAATGTTGCACTACACTCCCATGTGGCTAGCTCTCTGTACATGGATATGATATGTTTGACTGATCTGCCAAGTAGGTAGCTCTCTGTATATGAACATATTGGACTTGTGTTCCATGTAGCTACCTCTCAGTATATAGGCAAGTTGGACTCATCTGCCTTGTAGCTAGAACTCTGTTTTGGGAATGTTGCACGACCTTGCCATGTAGCTAGCTCTCAATATATGGACACATCTGAAATGCAGTTAAAATTCTGTATATGGAAATGTTGCGCTACTCTGACATGTAGCTAGCCCTCTGTATATATACAAGTTGGAATCATCTGGCTTATAGCTAGAACTCTATATATGGAAATATTGCACTACCCTGCCATGTGGCTAGCTCTCTGTATATGAACACCTTTGACACATCTGCCATGTAGCTAGATCTGAATATATGGAAATGTTGCACTACCCTGCGATGTATCTAGTTCTCTATATATGGTCATTTTGAAATCGTGTCTTGTAGATACCTCTCTGTACGTGAACATGTTGAACTGATCTGCCAAGAAGATAACTCTCTGAATAAGAACATATTGGACTTGTCTGCCTTGTAGGTGGCTCTCAATATATAGACAAGTTGGACAATCTGCCATGTAGCTACTACCCTGAATATGGACACGTTCAACTACTCTGCCATGTAGGTAGCTCTAAGTATATGGAAACGTTGGACACATCTGCTTTATAGCTAGAATTCTATACATGGAAATGTTGCACTGCTCTGCCATGTAGCTAGCTCTCTGTATATAGACAAGTTGGACTCATCTGCCTTGTAATTAGAACTCTGTATATGGAAATATTGCTCTTCTCTGCCATGTAGCTATCTCTCTGTATATGGACATATTGGACTCGTCTGCCATATAGCTAGCTCTCTGAACATGGATATGTTGGACTGATACACCAAGTAGGTAGCTCTATGTATATGAACATATTGGACTTGTCTACCACATAGCTAGCTCTCTGTATATGGACATTTTGGACTCTTCTGCCATGTAGCTAGCTCTCTTTACATGGATATTTTGGTCTGATCTGCCATGTAGGTAGCTCTCAGTATATGGACATGTTGAACATATCTGCCATGTAGCTACTACCCAGAATATGGACATTTTGGAATACTCTGCCATGTAGCTAGCCGTCAGTACATGAAGACGTTGAACACATCTGCCATGTTTATAGAACTCTGTATATGGAAATGTTTCACTACCCAGCCATGAAGTTTCATCTCTGCAAATAGACAAGTTGGACTCATCGGCCTTGTAGCTAGAACTCTGAATATGGAAATGTTGCACTACCATGACATGTAGCTAGCTCTCTGCATATGGACATTTTGGACACGTCTGCCATGTAGCTAGTACCCTGTATATGGATATGTTGGACTTCTCTTCCATATAGCTAGCTCTCTGTATATAGACAAGTTGGAATCAACTGCCTTGTAGCTAGAACTCTGTATATGGAAATGTTGCACTATCCTGCCATGTACCTAGCTCCCTGTATATAGACTTTTGGACTTATCTGCCTTGTAGCTAGCCCTCTAAATATACTCATGCTGGACTTATCTGCCATATAGCTAAGTCTCAGTATATGGACATGTTGGACAGATCTGCCATATGCCTAGAAATCTGTATATGTAAATGTTTCACTACCATGCCCTGTAGCTAGCTCTCTGTACATGGATATGTTAGATTGATTTGCCAAGTAGGTAGCTCTCTGTATATGAACATATAGGACTTGTCTGCCATGTAGGTGGCTCTCAGTATATGGACACGTTGGACATATCTGCCATGTATCTACTACCCTGAATATGGACATGTTGGACTACTCTGTCATGTAGCTAGCTCTCTGTATATGAACATTTTTGACACATATGCCATGAAGCTAGAACTCTCTTTTTGGAAATGTGGCACTATGCTGCCATGTAGCTAGCTCTCTGTACATGGATATGTTCGATTGATCTGACAATAGGTAGATCTCTGTATATGAACATATTGGATAGTCTGCCATGTAGCTATCTCTGAGTATTTGGACATGTTGAACTCATCTGACAGGTAGTGAGTACCTTGTATATGGACATTTTGTACTTCTCTGGCATGTAGCAAGCACTCAGTTTATGGACACCTTGGATGCATCTGCCATGTAGCTAGAAATCTGTATATGGAAATGTTGCACTACTCTGCCATGTAGCTAGCTCTCTGTATTTGTATATTTTGGACTCACCTATAATGTAGCTAGCACTCTGCACATGGATATGTTGAACTGATCTGCCAAGTTGGTAGCTCTCTGTATATGAACATATTGGATTGTCTGCCATGTAGCTAGCTATCAATATATGGACATGTTGGACTCATCTGACATGTAGATAGTACCTTGTATATGGACATGTTGGATGTGATCTGCCATGTAGCTACCTCTCAGTGTATGGTCACATTGGACACATCTGCCATGTACCTAGAACTCTGTATTTGGAAATGTTGCACTACCTTGGCATGTAGCTACCACTCTGTATATGGACATTTTGGAGTCTTCTGCCATGTAGCTAGCTCTCTGTACATGGATATGTTCAACTGATCTGCCAAGTACGTAGCTTTTTCCATATGAACATATTGGACTTGTCTGCCATGTAGGTGGATATCAGCATATGGACACATTGGACACATCTGCCGTGTATCTAATACCCTGGAAATGGTCACGTTGGACTACTCTGCCATGTTGCTAGCCCACAATATATGGACACGTTGGAGATATCTGCCATGTTGCTAGAACTCTGTATATGGAAATGTTGGACTACCATGCCATGTAGCTAGCTTTCTGTACATGGACATTTAGGACTCCTCTGGCATGTAGCTAGTACCCTTTACATGGGCATGTTGGACTGCTCTGTCATGTAGCTAGTTCTCAGTGTATGGACACATTGGACACATCAGACATGTTTTTAGAACTATGTATAGGGTAATGTTTCAATAATCTGCCATGTAGCTAGCTCTCAGTATATGGACACGTTGGAAACATCTGCCATATACCTAGAACTCTGAATATGGACATGTTTGAGTACTCTGTCATTTAGCTAGCTCTTTGTATATAGACACTTTGTACTCATCTGCCTTGTAACTAGAACTCTATATATGGAAATGTTGCACTACCCTGCCATGTAGCTTACTCTCTGTACATGGACACTTTGGACTCATCTGCAATGTAGCTAGCTCTGTGTACATGGATATGTTGGACTGATCTGCCAAGTAGGTACCTATTTGTAAATGAACATATTGGACTTGTCTGCCATGTAGTGAGCTCTCAGTATATGGACATTTTGGAATCATCAGCCATGTTGCAATCTTTCTCCATTTGAGCATGTTGGACTCATCTGCCATGTAGATAGAACCCTGTATATGGACATGTTGGACTGCTCTGAAATGTAGCTAGCTCTCAGTGTATGGACACAATGGACACATCTGCCATGTACGTAGAACTCTGTATATAGAAATGTTGCACTACTCTAACATGTTGCTAGCTCTCTGTATATGGACATTTTGGACTCGTCCACCATGTAGGTTGCTCTCTGTATATGAACATATTGGACTTGTCTTTCATAGAGCTAACTCTCAGTATATGGACACGAAGGACACATCTGCCATGTAGCTAGAACTCTGTTTATGGAACTATAGCAATACTCTGCCATGTAACTAGCTAACTGTATAAAGACAAGTTGGACTCATCTGCCTTATACCTTGAACTCTGTATATGGAAATGTTGCAATACCCTGCCATGTAGCTAACCATCTGTATATGGACATTTTGGACTCATCTGCCATGTATCTAGCTCTCTGTATATGGAAATGTTGGACTGATCTGTCAAGTAGTTAGCTCTCTGTATATGAACATATAGGGTTTGTCTGCCTTTGGGTGGCTCACTGTATATTGTCACATTGAACACATCTGCCATGTAGCTACTACCTTGAATATAGACATGTTGGACTACTCTGCCATGTAGCTAGCTCTTTGTATAAGGTCACATTGGAAACATCTGCCATAACCCTGTATATGGAAATGTAGCACTACCGTGCCATGAAGTTTGATCTCTATATATAGACAAGTTGGACTCATCTGCCTTGTAGCTAGAACTCTGTATATTGAAATGTTACATTACCCTGCCATGTAGCTAGCTCTCTGTATATGTTCATTTTGGACTCGTCGGCCATGACACTAGGTTTCTGTACATGGATATGTTGGACCGATCTACCAAGTAGGTAGCTCTCTATATATGAACATATTGGACTTGTCTTCCATGTAGCTCGATCTCAGTATACGGACATATTGGACACATCTCCCATCTAGCTAGAACTCTGTATATTGAAATGTTGCACTACCCTGCCATGTAGCTAGCTCTCTGTATATAGACAAGTTGGACTCAACTGCCTTGTAGCTAGAACACTGTATATGAAAATGTTGCACTACCCTTCCATGTACCTAGCTCTATGTACATAGACATGTTGCGATCATCTGACTTTTAGCTAGCCCTCTAAATATACACAGGTTGGACTCATCTGCCATGTAGCTAACTCTCAGTATATGGACACGTTGGACACATATGCCATACACCTAGAACTCTGTATATGGAAATGTTTCACTAACTTGTCATGTAGCTAGCTCTCTGTATATGGACATTTTAGACTCCTCTGCCATGTAGCCAGCTCTCTGTACATGGATATGTTGACCTTATCTGCCAAGAAGCTAGCTCTCTGTATATGAACATATTGGACTTGTCTGACATGTAGGTGGCTCTCAGTTTATGGACAAGTTGGACACATCTGCCATGGAGCTAGTACCCTGAATATGGACATGCTGGACTACTGTAACATGTAGCTAGTTATCAGTATATGGACACGTTAGGCACCTCTGCCATGTAGCTAGAATTCTGTATATGGAAATGTTGCACTACCCTGCCATGTAGTTAGATCTCTATATATAGACAGGTTGGACTCGTCTGCCATATAGATAGCTCTCTGTACATGGATATGTTGAACTCTTCTGCCAAATAGTTAGCTCTCTGTATATGAACATACTAGACTTGTCTGTCATGTAGCTAGCTCTCAGTATATGGACATGTTGGACTCATCTGCCATGTAACTAGTACTCTGTATATGGACATGTTGGACTGCTCTGTCATGTATCTAGCTCTCAGTGTATCGACAAAATAGAAAAATCTTCCATGTACCTAGAATGGAAATGTAGCACTACTCTTCCATGTAGCTATCTTTCTGTATATGGACATTTTGGACTCGTTTGCCATGTATCTAGCTTTCTGTGCATGGATATGTGGGACTGATCTGCCAAGTAGGTTGCTCTCTGTACATGAACACATTGGACTTGTCTGCCATATAGCTAACTCTCACTATATGGACACGAAGGACACATCTACCATGTAGCTGGAACCCTGTGTATGGAAATGTTGCACTACTCTGCCATGTAGCTAGCTCTCTGTACATGGATATGTTGTACTGATCTGCCAAGTAGGTAGCTCTCTGAATATGAACATATTGGACTTGTCTGCCATGTAGCTAGATCTCAGTATATGGTCATGTTGGAGGAATCTGCCATGTAGCTAGTACCCTCTATATGAACATGTTGAACTACTCTGCCATGTAGCTAGCTTTCAGTATATGGATACGTAGGACACATCTGATAAGTTGCTAGAACCCTGTATATGGAAATGTTGCACTACCCTGCCATGTACTTAAATCTCTGTTTATGGACAAGTTGGACTCATCTGACTTGTAGCTACAAGTCTGTATATGGAAATGTTTCACTACGCTGCCTTGTAACTATCTCTCTATATATGGACACTTTGGACTTGTCTGTCATATAGCTAGCTCTCTGTACATGGATATGTTGGACTGATCTGCCAAGTATTTAGTTCTCTGTATATGAACATACTGGACTTTTCTACCCTGTAGCTAGCTCTCAGTATATGGACATGTTGGAAACACCTGCCATATAGCTAGAATTCTCAATGTGGACATGCTGGAGTAATCTGTCATGTAGCTAGAACGTTGTATATATACAATTTGTATTCATCTGCCTTTTAGCTATAACTTTGTCTATGGAAATGTTTCACTAACCTGCCATGTTGCTAACTCTCTGTATATGGACATTTTGGACTCATCAGCCATGTAGCAGGCTCTCTGTTGATGGATGTTGGACTAATCTGCCAAGTAGGTAGCTCCCTGTATTTGGACATATAGGACTTGTCTGCCCTGTTGGTGGCTCTCAGTATATGGACAAGTTGAACACATCTGCCATGTAGCTACTACCCTGAATATGGACATGTTGGACTACCCTCCCATATAATTAGACCTCTGTATATAGACAAGTTGTTCTCATCTGCCTTGTAGCTAGAGCTTTTATATGGATATATTGCACTACCCTGCAATGTAGATAAAACTCTTTATATGGACATTTTGGACTCGTCTGCCAAGACGCTAGTTCTCTGTACATGGATATGTTGGAATGATCTGTCAAGTAGGTAGCTGTCTAGATATTAACATATTGGACTTGTCTGCCATGTAGCTAGCTATCAGTATATGGACACATTGGACATATCTCCCATGTAGCTAGAACTCTGTATATTGAAATGTTACACTACCCTTACATGAAGTTAGATTTCTATATATAGACAAGTTGGACTCATCTGCCTTGTACCTAGAAATCTGTATATGGAAATGTTGCACGACCCTGCCATGTAGCTATCTCTCTGTATAAGGACGTTTTGAACTCATCTGCCATGTAGCTAGCTGCATGTACATGGATAGGTTGAACTCATATGCCAAATAGGTAGCTCTCTGAATATGAACATATTGGACTTGTCTGCCATGTAGCTAGCTCTTAGTATATGGACATGTTGGACTCATCTGCCATGGAGCTAGTACCCTGTATATAGACATGTTGGACTACTCTGCCTTGTTGCTAGCTCTCAGTGTATGGACACGATGGACACATCTGCCATGTACCTAGAACTCTGTATATGGAAATGTTGCACTACTCTGCCATGTAGCTAGCTCTCTGTATGTGGATATTTTGAACTCATCTGCCATGTATCTAGTTCTCTGTGCATAGATATGTTGGACTAATCTGCATAGTAGGTTGCTTTCTGTATATGAGCATATTGGACTTGTCTTCCATAGAGCTAGCTCTCAGTATACGGACAGCAAGGACACATCTGTCATGTAGCTAGAACCCTGTTTATGGAACTGTTGCACTACTCTGCCATGTAGCTAGCTCTCTGTATATAGACTTGTTGGACTCATCTGCCTTAAACCTTGAACTCTGTACATGGAAATGTTGCAATACCATGCCATGTAGCTAGCCCTCTGTATTTAGATATTTTGGACTCATCTGCCATGCAGCTAGCTCTCTGTACATGAATATTTTGGACTGATCTGCCAAGTAGGTAGCTCTCTGTAAATGAACATATTGGACTAGCCTGAGATGTAAGTGGCTCTCTGTATATGGACACGTTGGACACATCTGCCATGTAGCTACTAAGCTCAATATGGACATGTTGAACTACTCTGCCATGTAGCTATATTTCAGTATATGGACACATTGGATACATCTGACATGTAGCTAGAACTCTGTATATGGAAAATTTGCACTACTCTGCCATGTACCTAGCTCTCTGTATATGAAAATTATGGACTAGTCTGAGATGTAG
>NW_006408975.1:401562-402915 GCF_000296735.1 Chrysochloris asiatica
GACATGTTAGACTGCTCTGCCATATAGCTAGCTCTCAGTATATGGACACGATGGATACATCTGACATGTACCTAGAGCTGTGTATATGGATATGTTGCAGTACTCTGCCATGTAGCTATCTCTCTGTATATGGACATTTTGGACTCGTCTGCCATGTATCTAGCTCTCTGTATATAGACAAGTTGGACTTGTATTCCATAGCGCTAGCTCTCACTATATGGACAAGAAAGACACATCTGCCATGTAGCTAGAACCCTGTTTATGGAACTGTTGTGCTACTCTGCCATGTAGCTATCTCTTTGTGTATGGATGTATTGAACTCATCTGCCATGTAGCTAGCTCTCTGTACATGGATGTGTTGAACTCATCTGCCAAATATGGAAACGTAGGACACATCTGCCATGTAGCTAGAACTCTGTATATGTATATTGGACTTGTCTGTCATGCAGCTAGCTATCTGTACATGGATATTTTGGACTGATCTGCCAAATAGGTAGCTCTCTGTAAATGAATACATTGGACTAGTCTGCCATGTAAGTGGCTCTCAGTATATGGACACGTTGGTCACATCTCTGATGTAGCTACTACCCTGAATATGGACATGTTGGACTACTCTGCCATGTAACTAGTCCTCAGTATATGGACACGTTGGACACATATGCCATGTTGTTAGAACCCTGTACATGGAAATGTTTCACTACCCTGCCATGTAGTTAGAAATCTGCATATAGAAAAAGTTTCACTCATCTGCCTTGAAGCTAGAACTCTATATGGAAATGTTGCCCTACCTTACCATGTAGCTAACTCGCTATATATGGACATATTTGACTCTTCTGCCACTAACTAGCTCTCTGTACATGGATATGGTGGATCGAACTTCCAAGTAGGTAGCTCTCAGAATATGAACATATTGTACTTGTCTGCCATGTAGCAAGCTCTCATTATATGGAAACATAGGACACATCTGCCATGTAGCTAGAACTCTGTATATGGAAATTGTTGCACTACCCTGCCAGGTGGCTAGCTCTCTGTATATGGACATTTTGGACTCATCTGCCATGTAGGTAGATCTCTGTACATGAATATGTTGGACTAATCTGCTAAGTGGTTAGCTCTCTGTATATGAACATATTGGACTTGTCAGTCCTATAGGTGGCTCTCAGTATATGGAACTGTTGTTACACTTCTCCCATGTAGCTAGTACTCAGTACATGGAAATCTTGCACTACCATGCCATGTAGTTACCTATCTGTATATCGTCAAGTTGCAGTCATCTGCCTTGTAGCTGGAACTCTGTATATGGAAATGTTGCTTTAACCTGCCATGTAGCTACCTCTCTGTATATGGAAATGT
>NW_006408975.1:405106-406726 GCF_000296735.1 Chrysochloris asiatica
ACCCTGTACAGGGTTTCCGAGTGGTTACGAATCGGGCTGTGAACCTTAAGGTCGGCAGTTTGAAACTACCAGCTGCTCCGCGGGAGAAAGATGAGGTTTTCTACTCCGGTAAAGATTTACACCCTCGGAAACCCTGTACAGGGTCGCTATGGGTCAGAACTGACTCAATGGCACTTAACAACAAGACAAGTATGTAGCTCTCTGCATATGAACATATTGGATTTGTCTGCCATGCAGTTAGCTCTCAGTATATGAACACCATTGACACATCTGCCATTTAAGCTAGAACTCAGTATAGGGAAATGTTGCACTATCCTGCCATGTAGCTAGCTCTCTGTATATGGACAATTTGGAATCGTCTGCCATGAATCTAGATCTCAGTATATGGATAAGTTGGACTGATCTGCAAAGTAGTTAACTCTCTGTATATGAACATATTGGACTTGTCTGCCATGTAGGTTACTGTAAGTATATGGACATGTTGGACACATCTGCCATGTAGTTACGACCCTGAATATGGACATGTTGGAGTACTTTGCCATGGTACTAGCTCTCAGTGTATGGACACGTTCGACACATCTGCCATGCAGCTAGAACTCTGTATATGGAAAAGTAGCACTACCCTGCCCTGTAGTTAGATCTCATATATAGACAAGTTGTACTCATCTGCCTTGTAGCTAGAAATCTGTATATATAAATTTTGCACTACTCTGTCATGTGGCTAGCTCTCTGTATATGGACATTTTGGACTAGTCTGCCATGTAGCTAGCTCTCTATACATGAACATGTTGGACTGAACTGACAAGTATGTAGCTCTCTGTATATGAACATATAGGATTTGTCTGCCATGTAGGTAACTCTCTGTAAATGAACATATTGGACTTTTCTGCCTTTTGGGTGATTCTCACTGTATGGACAAGTTGGACACATCTGCCATGTAGCTAGAACTCTGTAAATGGAAGTGTTGCCCTATTCTGCCATGTAGCTAGCTCTCTGTATATAGACAAGTTGGACTCATCTGTCTTATAGCTAGAACTCTGTATATGGAAATGTTGCACTGCCCTGCCATATGACTAGCTATCTGTATACGGACATTTTAGACTTGTATGACAGTAGCTAGCTCTCTGTACATGGATATGTTGGATTGATCTGTCAAGTAGGTAGATCTTTGTATATGAACATATTGGACTACTCTGACATGTAGCTAGCTTTCAGTATATGGACTCCTTGGACACATCTGCCATGTAGATAGAACTCTGTATATGGAAATGGTGCACTACTCTCTCATGTAGCTAGCTCTCTGTATTTAAATAAGTTGGACTCATCTGCCTTGTAGCCAGAACTCTGTATATGGAAATGTTGCAATACCATGCCAGGTAGCTTGCTCTCTTTATGTGGACATTTTGGACCCATCTGCCATGTAGCTAGCTCTCTGTAAATGGGTACATTGGACTGATCTGCCAAGTAGGTAGCTCTCTATAATGGAACATATTGGACTTGTCTGCCCTGTAGGTGGCTCTCAGTATATGGACACGTTGAACATATCTGACATGTAGCTAGAATTCTGTATATGGAAAATTTGCACTGCTCTGCCATGTAGCTAGCTCTCTGTATATAAAC
>NW_006408975.1:407791-410934 GCF_000296735.1 Chrysochloris asiatica
CGAACTCTCTGTAATATATCGACACGTTGAACATATCTGCCATGTAGCTAGAATTCTGTATATGGAAATGTTGAACTACCCTGCCATGTAGCTAACTCTCTGTATATGGACATTTTGGACTTGTCTGCCATGTAGCTAGCTCTCTGTAAATGGTTATGTTGGACTGATCTTCCAAGTAGGTAGCTCTTTGTATATGAACAAATTGGATTTGTCTACCCTGTAGGTTTCTCTATATATAAGGACACGTTGGACACATCGGTCATGAAGCTGCTACCCTGAATATGGAAATGTTGCACTACTCTGCCATTTAGCTAGATCTCTGTATATAGACATGTTGGACTCATCTGTCTTGTAGCTAGAACTCTGTATATGGAAATGTTGCTCTACCCTGCCATGTAGCTTGCTCTCTATATATGGACATTTTGGAATCGTCTGCCATGAATCTAGCTCTCACTATATGGATATGTTGTACTGATCTGCCAAGCAGTTAGCTCTCCGTATATGAACATATTGGACTTGTCTACAATGTAGATGAGTCTAAGTATATGGACACGTTGGACACATCTGCCATGTAGCTACGAACCTGAATATGTACATGTCGGACTACTCTGCCATGTAACTTGCTCTTGGTATATGGACACGTTGGAAACATCTGCCATGTAGGTAGAGCTCTGTACATGGAAAAGTTGCACTACCCTGACATGTATTCAGATCTCTATATATAGACAATTTGTACTCTTCTGACTTGTAGCTAGAAATCTCTTTATGTAAATGTTGCAATACACTGCCATGTAGCTAGCTCTCTGTACAGGGACATTTTGGACTGACTCGCCAAGTAGGTAGGTCTCTGTATAAGAACATATTGCACTTGTCTGCCATATAGCTAGCTCTCATTGTATGGAAACTTTGGACACATCTGCCATGTAGATAGAACTCTGTATATGGAAGTGTTGCACTACTCTGCCATGTACCTAGCTCTCTGTATATAGACAAGTTGGACTCATCTGACTTGTAGCTAGAACTCTTTATATGGACATGTTGCACTTTCCTGCCATGTAGCTAACTCTCTGTCTAGGGACATTTTGGACTCATCTGCCATGTAGCTAGCTCTCTGTATATGGATATGTTGGACTAAACTGCCAAGTAGTTAGCCCTCTGTATATGAACATATTTGACTTGTCTGCCATGTAGCTAGTTCTCAGTATACGGAAACGTTGGACAAAACTGCCATAGAACTAGTACCCTGAATATGGACATGTTGGACTACACTGCCATGTAGCTAGATCTCAGTACATGTACAATTTGTACACATCTGCCATGTATCTAGAACTCTGTATATGGAAATGTTGCACTACTCTGCCATGTAGCTAGCTCTCTGTATATAGGCAAGTTGGACTCATCTGCCTTGTAACTATTACTCTGTATATGGAAATTTTGAACTACCCTGCCATGTGGCTAGCTGTCTGTATATGGACATTTTGGACTTATCTGCCATGTAGCTAGCTCTCTGTACATGGATATGTTGAACTGATCAGCCAAGTAGGTAGGACTCTGTATATGAACATATTGGACTTGTCTGCCCTGTAGTTGGCTGTCAGTATATGGACACCTTGGACACATCTGACATGTAGCTCCTACCTTGAATATGGACATGTTTGACTACTCTGCCATGTAGCTAGCTCTCAGTATATGGACACGTTGGACACATCTGCCATATAGCTAGTACCCTGAATAAGAACATGTTGGACTACTCTGCCATGTAGCTAGCTCTCAGTATATGGAAATATTGAACACATCTAACATGAAGCTAGAACTCTGTATATGGAAATGTTTCACTACTCTGCCATGTAGTAACTCTCTTTAAATAAATAAGTTGGAGTCATCTGTCTTGTAGCTAGAACTACGTATATGGAAATGTTGCACTACCCTGCCATGTGGCTATCTCTTTGTATATGAACATTTTGGACTCATCTGTGATGTAGCCAGCTGTCTGTATATGGATATGTTGCACTGATCTGTCATGTAGGTAGCTCTCTGTATATGAACATATTGGCCTTGTCTGCCATGTAGCTAGCTCTCAGTATATGGACATGTTGAACACATCTGTCATGTAGCTAGAACTCTATATATGGAAATGTTGCACTATTCTGCCATGTAGCTAGTTCTTTGTATATAAACAAGTTGGACTCATCTGCCTTGTAGCTATAACTCTGTATATGGAAATGTTGCACTACACTGTCATGTGGCTAGCTCTCTATACATGGACATTTTGGACTTGTCTGCCATGTAGCTAGTTCTCTGTAAATGGATATATTGAACTGATCCTCTAAGTAGTTAGGTCTCTGTATATGAACATCTTGGACTTGTCTGCTCTGTAGGTGGTTTTCAGTATACGGACTCATTGGACAGATCTACCATGTAGCTATTACTCAAAATATGCACATGTTGGACTACTCTGCCTTGTAGCTAGCTCTTAATATATGGACACGTTGGATACATGTACCAAGTAGCTGGAACTCTGTATATGGAAATTTTGCACTACTTTGCCATGTAGCTAACTCTCTGTATATAGACAAGTTGGACTTATCTGCCTTGTAGCAAGAACTCTGTGTATGGAAATGTGGCTCTACCCTGCCATGTAGCTTGCATTCTTTATATGGACATTTTGGACTCATCTGCCATGTAACTAGTTCTCTGTCCATGAGTATGTTGTACTAATATGATAAGTATATAGCTCTCTATATATGAACATATTGGATTTGTCTTCCATGTAGGTAGCTCTCATTATATGAACACCGTTGACACATCTGCCAAGTAGCTAGAACTCAGTATAGGCAAAGGTTGAACTTCCCTGCCATGTAGCTAGCTCTCTGTATATGGACATTTTGCACTCATCTGCCATGAAGCTAGCTCTCTGGATACGGATATGTTGGACTGATCCGCGAAGTAGGTCAGTCTCTGTACATGAACATATTGGACTTGTCTGCTATATAGCTAGCTCTCATTGTAAGGACAAGTTGGACACATCTGCCATGTAGTTAGAACTCTGTATATGGAAATGTTGCATTACCCTGCCATATGGCTACCTCTCTGTATATGGACATTTTGGACTCGTCTATCATGTAGCTAGCTCTCTGTACATG
>NW_006408975.1:411034-412778 GCF_000296735.1 Chrysochloris asiatica
ATCATGTAGCTAGCTCTCTGTACATGGATATGTTGGACTGATATGCCAAGTAGGTAGGTCTCTGTATATGAACATATTGGACTTGTCTGACTTGTAGGTGGCTCCCAGTATATGGACATGTTGGACACATCTGCCATGTACCTGGAACTCTGTATATCGAAATGTTACACTACTCTGCCGTGTAGCTAACTCTCTGTATATAGACAAGTTGGACTCATCTGCCTTGTAGCAAGAACTCTATATATGGAAATGTTGAACTGCCTTGTCGTGTAGTTAGCTCTCTGTATATGGTCATTTTAGACTAGTCTGCCATGTAGCTAGCTCTCTGTACATGGATATGTTGGACTGATCTGTCAAGTATGTAGCTCTCTGTATATGAACATATTGGATTTGTCTGTCATGTACGTAGTTCTCAGTATATGAACACCATTGACACATCTGCCATGTAGCTTTAACTCAGTATAAGAAAATGTTGCACTACCCTTCCATGTAGCTAGCTCTCTGTATATGGACATTTTGGAATCAACTGCCATGTAGCTAGCTCTCTATACATGGAAATGTTGGATTTATTTGCTAAGTACGTTGATCTCTGAATATGAACATATTCGACTTGTCTGCCATCTAGGTTGCTCTCTGTATATGGACACGTGCGACACATCTGCCATGCAGCTAGAGCTCTGTATCGGGAAAAGTTGAACTACCCTGCCATGTAGCTAGCTCTCTGTATATGGACATTTTCGACTCGTCTGGAACGTAGCTAGGTCTCTGTACCTTGTTATGTTGGAGTGATCTGAGAAGTAGTTAGCCCTCTGTGTATGAACATATTGGACTTGTCTGCCATGTAGCTATCTCTCAATATATGTACACAATGGTCATATCTGCCATGGTGATAGAACTCTGTATATAGAAATGTTGCACTACACTTCCATGTAGCTAGATCTTTATATATAGAAAAGTTGGACTCATCTGCCTTGTAGCTAGAATGCTGTATATGATAATGTTGCACTACCCTGCCATGTAATTAGCTCTCTGTATATGGACATTTTGGACTTGTCTCCCATGTAGGTAGCTCTCTGTACATGGTTGTGTTGGACAGATCTGACAATTTGGCACCTCACTGCATATGAACACATTGGACTTGTCTGCCATGTTGCTAGCTCTCAGTGTATCGATATCTTGGACACATCTGCCATTAAGCTAGAACTCTGTATTTGGAAATGTTGCACTACACTGCCATTAATCTAGCTCTCTGTTTATAGACAAATCGAATAATTTGCCCTGTTTCTGGAATTCTGTACATGGAAATGTTGCACGACCCTGATATGTAGCTAGCTCTATGTATATGGACATTTTGTAGTCATTTTCCATGTATCTAGCTCTCTGTACATGGATATGTTGGACTGATCTGTCAAGAAGGTAGCTCTCTGTATATGAAAATATTGTACTTCTCTGTAATATAGGTCACTCTCAGTATATGGACACGCTGGACATATCTACCATGTAGATTATGGACATGTTGGACTACTCTGCCATGTAGCTACTTCTCAGTATATGGGCATGTTGTACACTTCAACCATGTAGCTAGCTCTCTGTACATGGATATGCTTGAGAGATCTGCCAAGTAGGTAGCTGTCTGTTTATGAACATATGGGACTTGTCTGCCATGTAGCTAGGTCTCAGTATATGGACAATTTGTACACATATGCCACGGAGCTAGAACTCTATATATGGACATTTTTGTCTC
>NW_006408975.1:413188-414459 GCF_000296735.1 Chrysochloris asiatica
CATGTAGCTATCTCTCAGTATATGGACATGTTGGACACATTTGCCATGTAGCTAGAACTCTGTATATGGAAATATTGCACTACTCTAACATGTCGCTAGCTCTCTGTATATAGACAAGTTGGACTCATCTGCCTTGTACCCAGTACTCTGTATATGGAAATGTTTCACTACCATGCCATATTGCTAGCTCTCTGTATATGGACATTTTGGACTCGTCTGAGATTTAGCTATTACCCTGTATATGCACATGTTGTACTACTCTGTCATGTAGGTAGCTCTTAATATATGGACATATTGGACACTTCAGCCATGTAGCTAGAACTCTGTATATGGAAATGTTGCAATACCCTGCCATGTGATTAGCTCTCAGTATATAGACAAGTTGTACTCATCTGCATTGTAGCTAGAAATCTGTATATGGAAATCTTGCAGTACCCTGTCTTGTAGCTAGCTCTCTGTATATGGACATTTTGGACTCATCTGCCATGTATCTAGCTCTCTATAAATGGATATTTTGTACTGATATGCCATGTAGGTAGTTCTCAGTATATGGACATGTTGGACTTCTCTGTGATGTAGCTATTATCCTGTATATGGACATATTGTACTACTCTTCCAGGTATCTAGCTCTTTCTATATGGACATGTTGGACTGATCTGTCATGTAGCTAACTCTCTATATATAGACAAGTTGGCCTAATCTGCCTTGTAGATACAACTCTGTATATAGAAATGTTGCGCTACCCTGCCATGTAGCTACCTCTCTGTACATGGATATATTGGACTGATCAGCCAAGCAGGTAGCTCTCTGTATATGAACATATTGGACTTGTCTGCCACATAGCTAACTCGCAGTATATGGACACGTTGGACACATCTGCCATTGAGATAGAACTCTGTATATGGAAGTGTTGCACTAATCTGCTATGTAGCTAGCACTCTGTATATAGACAAGTTGGACTCATCTGCCTTGCAGCTAGAACTCTGTATATGGAAATGTTGCACTATCCTGCCATGTAGCTAGCTCTCTGTATATGGACATTTTGGACTCGTCTGTCATGTAGCTAGCTTTCTGTACATGGATATGTTGGAGAGATCTGCCAAGTAGTTAGCTCTCTGTATATGAACATACTGGATTTGTCTGCCATATATCTAGCTCTAAGTATATGGACACATCTGCCATGTAGTTAGAATTCTGTATATGGAAATGTTGCACTACCCTGCCATGTAACTAGCTCTTTGTATATGGACATTTTGGACTCATCTGCCATG
>NW_006408975.1:414559-416226 GCF_000296735.1 Chrysochloris asiatica
AATTCTGTATATGGAAATGTTGCACTACCCTGCCATGTAACTAGCTCTTTGTATATGGACATTTTGGACTCATCTGCCATGTAGCTAGCTTTATGTACATGGATATGCTTTACTGATCTGACAAATAGGTAGCTTTCTGTACATGGATATTGTACACAAATCTGAAAAATAGATGTCTCTCTTTATATGAACATATTGGACTTGACTGCCATGTAGGTGGCTCTCAGTATGGACATGTTGGACTCATTTGCCATGTAGAAAGATTACTGTATATGGACATGTTGGTCTATTCTGCCTTATAGCTAGAACTCTGTATATGGAAATTTTGCACTACCCTGGCATGTAGCTCGCTCTCTGTATAGGGACATTTTGAACTCGTCTGCCATGTAGCTACCTCTCTGTACATGGATATGTTGAACTGATCTTCCAAGTAGGTACCTCTCTGTATATGAACATATTGGACTTGTCTGCCATGTAGGTCGCATTCAGTATATGGATACATTGGACTCATCTGCCATGTAACTAGAACTCTGTATATGGAAATGTTGCACTACTTTGCATTGTAGCTTCCTCTCTGTATATGGACATTTTGGCTACGTGTATCATGAAGCTAGCTCTCTGTACAGGGATATATTGGACTGATCTGTGAAGTAGGTAGCTCTCTGTGTATGAACATCTTGGAATTGTCTGCCATATAGGTGGTTCTCAGTATATGGACATATTGGACACATGTGCCATGTTGCTAGTACCCTGAATATGGACATATTGAACTACTCGGCCATGTAGCTAGCTCTCAGTACATAGACACGTTGCACACATCTTCCATGTATCTAGAATTCTGTATATGGAAATTTTGTACTACTCTGCCATGTAGCTAACTCTCTGTAAATAGACAAGTTGGACTCATCTGCCTTGTAGCTAGAACACTATATATGGAAATGTTGCACTACCCTGCCATGTAGCTAGCTCCCTGTATATGTACACATTAGAGTCGTCTGCCATGTATCTAGTTCTCTCTACAAGAATATGTTGGAATAATCTGCCAAATAGCTAGCTCTCTGTATATGAACATATTGGACTTGTCTGCCATGTAGGTAGCATTCAGTATATGGATACGTTGGATACATCTGCCATGTAGCTAGAACTCTGTATATGGAAATGTTGCACTACACTGCCATGTAGCAAGCTCTCTGTATATGGACATTTTGGACTCCTCTGTCATGTAGCTTGCTTTCTATACAAAGATATTGTTCACTAATCAGGAAAATAGGTATCTCTCTGTATATGAACATATTGGGCTTGACTGCCATGTAGGTGGCACTCAGTATCTGGACATGTTGGACTCTTCTGCCATGTAGAAAGTATACTGTATATGGACAAGTTGGACACATCTGCCATGTACCTACAACTCTGTATATGGGAATGTTGCACTACTCTGCCATGTAGCTAACTCTCTGTATATAGACAAGTTGAACTCATCTGCCATGTTGCGAGAACTCCGTATATGGAAATGTTGCACTACCTTGCCATATAGCACCTCTCTGTATATGGACATTTTGGACACGTGTACCATGAAGCTACCTCTCTGTACAGGGATATATTGGACTGATCTGCAAAGAAGGTAGCTCTCTGTGTATGAACATATTGGACTTGTCTGCCATGTAGGT
>NW_006408975.1:420281-433062 GCF_000296735.1 Chrysochloris asiatica
AAGGGTGGAGGGTCAGAGAAAAAGAGGAAGACCCCCAACGAGATGGATCAGCCAGGTGGCATCATTGATGGACTCAAGTGTGGCAGCAGTAGTGACGTTGGCCCAGGATCGGACATTGTTTCATTCTGCTGTGCATGGGGTTGCTATGAGTCGGTTCCAACTCGATGACACCTGACAACAACAACAACAACAAAAGCCATGTAGGTGGCTCTCAGTATATGGACATGTTGGACTCATCTGCCATTTAGAGAGTATAATGTATATGGACATGTTGCACTACTCTGCCATGTAGTTAACTCTCTGTATATAGACAAGTTGAACTCATCTGCCTTGTTGTGAGAACTCCGTATATATAATGTTGTACTACCTTGCCATATAGAAACCTCTCTGTATATGGACATTTTGGACACGTGTACCATGAAGGTAGCTCTCTCTATAGGGATATATTGGACTGATCTGCGAAGTAGGTAGCTCTCTGTGTATGAACATATGGGACTTGTCTGCCATATAGGTGGTTCTCAGTATATGGACACGTTGGACACATCTGCCATGTTGCTAGTACCCTGAATATGGACATATTGGACTACTCGGCCATGTAGCTAGCTCTCAGTACATAGACATGTTGCACACATCTGCCATATAGCTAGAATTCTGTATATGGAAATTTTGCACTACTCTGCCATGTAGCTAACTCTCTGTACATAGACAAGTTGGACTCATATACCTTGTAGCTAGTACTCTGTATTTCGAAAAGTAACACTAGCCTTCCATGAAACGAGCTCCCTGTATATGGTCATATTGGACTTTTCTGCCATGTAGCTAGCTCTCTGTACATGGATATGTTAGACTGATCTGCAAAGTAGGTAGCTGTCTGTATATGAACATATTGGACTTGTCTGCCATGTAGGTAGCTCTCAGTATATGGACAGCTTTGAAACATCTGCAATGTAGCTAGAACTCTGTATATGGAAATGTTGCACTACACTGCCATGTAGCAAGCTCTCTATATGTAGACAAGTTGGACTCATCTGCCTTGTAGCTAGAAATTTGTATATGGAAATGCTGCACTACCCTGCCATGTAGCTAGATCTCTGTATATGGACCTTTTGGACTCGTCTGCCATATAGCTAGCTCTCTGTACACCGATAGGTTGGACTGATCTTACAAGTAGGTAGTCAATGAACGTTAACATATTGGACTTGTCTGCCATGTAACTAGCTCCCAGTATATGGACACATATGGAACATCTGTCATGTAGCTAGAATTTTGTATATTAAATTGCTTCACTACTCTGCCATGTAGCTAGCTCTCTGCAGATAGACAGCTTGGACTAATCTGACGTGTAGATAGAACTCTGTATATAGAAATGTTGCCCTACCCTGCCATGTAGGTAGCTCTCTGTATATGGACAATTTGGACTCGTCTGCATTGTAGCTAGCTCTCTGTACATGGTTATTTTGGACTGATCTGCCATGTAAGTAGCTCTCTGTATATGGACATATTGGATTTGTAAGCCATGTAGGTAGAACTCTGTATATGTATATGTTGCACTACTCTGCCTTGTAGTTAGCTCTCTATATATAGCCAAATTGGACTCATCTGACTTGTAGCTAGAACTCTGTATATGGAAATGTTTCACTACCCTGCCATGTAGCTAGCTCTCTTTTTATGGAGAATTTGGACACTTATGCCATGTAGCTTGCTCTCTGCATGGATATGTTGGACTATCTGGCAAGTAGGTAGCTCTCTGTATATGAACATATTGGAATTGTCAGTAATGTAGCTAACTCTCAGTATATGGACACGTTGGATACATTTGACCTTTAGCTAGAACTCTGTATATGGAAATGTTGCACTGGTCTCCCATATAAATGGCTCTCTGCATATAGAAAAGCTGGACTCATCTGACACGTAGCTTGAACTGTGTATATGGAAATGATGCACTACCTTGCCACTTAGCTAGCTCTATGTATTTGGACATTCTGGATTAGTCTGCCATGTATCTAGCTCTTGGTACATGTATATTTTGGAATGATCTGAAAATTAGGTAGCTCTCCATATATTAACATATTGGATTTGTCTGCCATGTAAGAAGCTCTCGGTATATGGATACCTTGGACTCATATGCCATGTAGCTTGAACTCTGTATATTGAAATGATGCACTGCTCTGCCATGTAGCTAGTTCCTATATTTGAACTTTTTGGACTCGTATGCCATGTAGCTAGATCTCTGTACATGCATATGTTGGACTGATCTGCCAATTACCTATGTGAACATATTGGACTTCTCTCATATGTAGCTAGCTCTCAGTATATGGACATGTTGGACTCGTCTGACATGTAGCTAGTATCCTGTATATGGACATGTTGGACTACTATGCCTTGAAGCTAGCACTCAGTATATGGACACTTTGGACACATCTGCCATGTAGCTAGAACTCTGTATATGGAAATGTTGTACTCCCCTGCCTTGTAGATTGCTCTCTATATATGGACATTTTGGACTTGTCTGCCATGTAGCTAATTCTCTGCACATGGATATGTTGGACTGTTTTGCTAAGTAGGTATCTTTCTGTATATGAACATATTGACCTTGTCTGCCATGGATGTGGTTCTCAGTATATACACACGTTGGACACATTTGTTATGTAGCTAGTAACCTGAATATGGACAAGATGGGCTACTCTGACATGTAGATAGCTCTCAGAATATGGACATGTTGTACACATCTGCCATGTAGCTAGAAGTATGTATATGGAAATGTTGCACTACTCTACCGTGTAGCTATCTCTCTGTATATAGACAAGTTGGACTCATCTGCCTTGTAACAAGAATTCTGTATATGGAAATCTTGCACTATCCTTCCATGTAGCTAGCTCTATGTATATGTACATTTTGGACTTGTCTGCGATGTTGATATCTCCCTATACATGGATATGTTGGCCTAATCTGACAAGTAGGTAGCTCTCTGTATATTAACATATTGGACTTGTCTACCATGTAGGTGGCTCTCAGTATATGGAAACTTTGGACTCATCTGCCGTGTATCTAGAACTCTGTATGTGGAAGTGATGCACTACTCTGACATGTAGCTAGCTCTCTATATATGGACATGTTGTATTCATCTGCCAGATAGCTAGCTCTTGGTACATGGATATGTTGGACTGATCTGCCAAGTAGCCAGCTCTCTGAATATGAACATATTGGACTTGTCTGCCATGTAGCTAGCTCTCAGTATATGGACATGTTGGACTCATCTGCCATGTAGTTAGTACTCTGTATATGGACATGTTGGAATACTCTGCCTGGTAGCTAGCTCTCAGTATATAGATACGTTGGACACATCTGTCATGTACCTAGAACTCTGTATATTGATATGTTATACTACTCTGTCATGTAGCTAGCTCTCTGTAGATAGACAAGATGGACTCATCTGCCTTGTAGCTAGATCTCTGTATATGGAAATGTTGCCCTAACCTGCCATGTAGCTATCTCTCTGTATATGGACATTTTGGACTTGTCTGCCAGGTATCTAGCTCTCTGTCCATGGATGTGTTGGACTGATCTGCCAAGTAGGTATCTCTCGGTATATGAACATATTGACCTTGTCTGCCATGGGGGTGGCTCTCAGTATATGCACACGTTGGACACATTTGTTATGAAGCTAGTACCCTGAATATGGACATGTTGGGGCACTCTGCCATGTAGCTAGCTCTCAGTATTTGGACATGTTGGACACATCTGCCATGTAGCTAGAAGTATGTATGTGGAAACGTTGTACTACTCTTCAATGTATCTAGCTCTCTGTATATAGAAAAGTTGGACTCATCTGCCTTGTAGAAAGAACTCTGTATATGGAAATGTTGCAGTACCCTGCCATGTAGTCAGCTATTTGTACATGGATATGTTTGACTGATCTGCCAAGTAGGTAGCTCTCTGTATATGAACATATTGGACTTGTCTGCCATGTAGCAAGCTGTCAGTATATGGACATGTTGGACTCATCTGTCATGTAGCTACCTCTAAGTGTATGGACAAGTTTGACACATCTACCATATACCTAGAATTCTATTTATGGGAAATGTTGCACTACTCTGCCATGTAGTGAGTTGTCAGTATATAGACAAGTTGGACTCATCTGCCTTATACCTAGAACTCTGTATATGGAAAATTTTGACTACCGTGCAATATAGCTAGCCTCTGTATATGGTCATTTTGGACTCATCTGCCATATAGCTAACTCTCTGTACATAGATATGTTGAACTGATCTGCCAAGTATGTATCTTTCTGTATATGAATATATAGGATTTGTCTGTCATGTAGTTTGCTCTCAGTATATGGACATGTTGGACACATCTGCCATGTAGCTAGAATTCTGTATATGGAAATGCTGCACAACTGTGTCATGTAGCTTGCTCTCTGTATATAGACAAGTTGGACTCATCTGCCTTTTAGATAGAACTCTGTATATAGAAATCTTGCACTACCCTGCAATGTAGCTAGCTGTCAGTATATGGACATTTTGGACTCGTTTGCCTTGTAGCTAGTTCTGTGTACATTGATATTTTGAACTGATCTCTGAGAGCCACCTACAGTGCAGACAAGTCCTATATGTTCATATACAGAGAGCTAACTCCTTGGAAGATTAGTCCAGTGAATGCATGTACAGAGAGTTAGCTACATGGCTGACGAGTCCAAAATGTCCATATAAAGAGAGCTGGTCACATGGAAGGGTAGTGCAACTTTTCCATATACAGAGTTCTAGCTATAAGGCAGATGAGTCCAACTTTTCTATATACAGATAGTTAGCTACATGGCAGAGTAGTGCAACATTTCCATATACAGAGTTCTATCTACATGGTACATGTGTCCAACATTTCCATATACTGAGAGCTAGCTACATGGCAGAGTAGTCCAACATGTCCATATTCAGGGTAGTAGCTAAATGGCAGATGTGTCCAATGTGTGCATATACTGAGAGCCAAGTACAGGGCACACAAGTCCAATATGTTCATATACAGAGAGCTACCTAATTGGCAGATCAGTTGTACATATCCAAGTACAGAGAGCTAGCAACATGGCAGACAAGACCAAAATATCCATATACAGAGAGCAAGCTACATGTCAGGGTAGTGCAACATTTCCCTATACTGAGTTATACATACAGGGCAGATGTTTAAATGGTTTTCATATACTGATAGATACCTACATGGCAGATAAATCCAATATGCTCATATACAGAGAGCTGCATACTTCTCAGGTCAGCCCAACATATCCATGAACAGAGAGCTAGCTACATGGCAGATGAATCCAAAATGTCCATATACAGAGAGCTAGCCACATGGCAGAGTAGTGCAACATTTCTATATACAGAGTTCTAGCTACATGGCAGATGTGTCCAATGAGTCTATATACAGAGAGCTAGCTACATGGCAGAGTAGTCCAACATGTCCATATTCAGGGTAGTAGCTACATGGCAGTTGTGTCCAACATGTCCATATACTGAAAGCCACCTAAAGGGCAGAAAAGTCCAATATGTTCATATATAAAAAGCTACCTACTTGGAAGATCAGTCCAACATATTCATGTACAGAGAGTTAGCTACATGGCAGATGAATCCATAATGTCCATATACAGAGAGCTAGACGCATGGCAGGGTAGTGCAACTTTTTCATATACAGAGTTCTAACTACAAGGCAGATGAGTCCAACTTTTCTACATACATATAGCTAGCTACAGTGCAGAGTATTGCAAAATTTCCATATGAAGAGTTCTAGCTAAATGACAGATGACTCCAACGTGTTCATATTCTGAGTGCTAGCTACATTGCAAAGTAATCCAACATGCCCATATTCAGGGTAGAAGGTACATGCCAGTTGTGTCCAATGTGTCCATATAATGATAACCTATTAGAAGGCAAAAAAGTCCAATATGTTCCTATACAGTGTGCTACCTACTATCAGATTAGTCCAACATATCCATGTACAAAGAGCTAGCTACATGGCAGACGAGTCCAAAATGTCCTCATACAGAGAACTAGCTACAAGATAGAGTAGTGCAATATTTCCATATGCAGAGTTTTAGCTACATGACAGATGTGTCCAATGTGTCCATATACTGAGAGCTAGCTATATGGCAGAGTAGTAGAACATTTCCATATTTAGGGTAGTAGCTACATGGTAGGTGTGTCCAATGTGTCCATATAATGAAAGCCAGCTACAGGGCAGACAAGTCCAATATGTTGATATATAGACAGCAACCTACTTGGCAGATCAGTCCAACATATCCATGTACAGAGAGCTAGCTACATGGCAGATATGTCCAAAATGTCCAAATCCAGTGAGCTAGCCACATGGCAGGGTAGTGCAAATTTTCTATATACAGAGTTCTAGCTACAAGGGAGATGAGTTCAACTGGTCTACATACAGAGAGCTAGCTACAGTGCAGAGTATTGCAAAATATCCATATGCAGAATACTAGCTACATGGCAGATGACTCCAACTTGTCCATATTCTGTGTGCTAGCTACATTGCAGAATAGTGCATCATATCCATATTCAGCATAGTGGGTATATGGCACATGTGTCCAGCGAGTCCATATACTGAAAACCTACTACAAGGCAAACAACTCCAATATGTACCTATTTAGAGAGCTACCTACTATCAAATCAGTCTAACATATCCATATATAGAACCATAGCTACATGGCAGATGCGTCCAAAATGTCCATATACAGAGAGCTAGCTACATGGCAGTGTAGTGCAACATTCCCACATACAGAGTTTTAGCTACAAGGCAGATGAATCCAACTTGTCTATATAGAGAAATCTAACTACATGTCATGTTAGTTCAACATTTCCATATACAGAGTTTTAGCTACATGGCAGATGTGTCCAACTAGTCCATATACTCAGAGCTAGCTACATGGCAGATCAATCCAAAATATCCATGTACAGAGAGCTACCTACATATCAGACGAGTCCAAAATGACCATATACATAGAGCAAGCTACATCGCAGTCTAGTGCATCTTTTCCATATACAGAGTATAAGCTACATGGCATATGAGTCCAATGTGTTCATTTACTGACAGCTAGCTACATGGCACACAAGTCTAATATGTTCATATACAGAGAGTTACCTATTTCGCAGACCAGTATAACATATCCATGTACAGAGAGCTAGCTACATGGCAGACGAGTACAAAATATCCATATACAGAGAGCTAGCTACATGGCAGTGTAGTACAACATTTCCATATACAGAGTTCTAGCTACATGGCAGATGTGTCCAACGTGTCCATATACTAAGAACCACCTAAATGGCATACAAGTCCAATGTATTCATATACAGAGAGTTACCTACTTGGAAGATAAGTGCAACATTTCCATGTACAGAGAGCTATCTACATGTCAGATGAGTCCAAAATGTACATATACAGAGATCTAGCTACATGGCAGGGTAGGGCAAAATTTCCATATACAAAGTTCTAGCTACAAGGCAGATGAAACCAACTTGTCTATATGCAGAGAACTAGCTACATGGAAGAGTAGTGCAACATTTCCATATACAGTGTTCTAATTACATGACAGATTTGTCCAACTTTTCCATATACTCAGAGCTAGCTACATGGCAGACAATTCCAATATGCTCATATACAGAGAGCTATGTACTTGGCAGATCACTCCAACATATCCATGTACAGAGAGGTAGCAACATGGCAGATGAGTCCAAATGTCCATAAATAAAGAGCTAGATACATGGTAGAGTAGAGCAACATCTCCATATATGGAGTTCTAGCTACAAGGCAGATGACTCCAACTTGTCTATATACAGAGAACTAGCTACATGGCACTGTAGAGCAACATTTCCATATACAGAGTCCTACCTACAGGCAAATGTGTCCAATGTGCCCATATACTGAGAGCTAGCTACATGGCAGACAAGTCCAATATGTTCATATACAGAGAGCGAGCTACATGTCAGTGTAGTACAACATTTCTCTATACAGAGATCTAGCTACATGGCAGATGTGTGCAACATGACCATATAGAGAGAGCCACCTGCATTGCAGACAAGTCCAATATGCTCATATATAGAGAGCTACCTTCTTGGCAGATAAATCCAACATATCCATGTATAGAGAGCGAGTTATATGGCAGGCGAGCTAAAAAATGTCCATATACAGAGAGCTAGCTATATAGCAGGGTAGTGCAACATTTCCATATACAGAGTTCTAGCTACATGAAAAACGTGTCCAACTTGTCCATATACTGAGAGCTAGCTACATGGCAGATCAATCCAAAATATTCATGCACAGAGAGCTAGCTACATGTCAGGCGAGTCCAAAATGCCCATATACAGAGAGCTAGCTACATCGCAGAGCATGGCATGTTTTCCATACACAGAGTTCAAGCTACATGGCAGATGAGTCCAAAGTGTTCATTTACTGAAAGCTAGCGACATGACAATCAAGTCCATTGTGTTCATATACAGAGAGCTAGCTATTACGCAGATCAGTGTAACATATACATGTACAGAGAACTAGCTTCATGGCAGATGAGTCCAAAATGTCCACATACAGAGAGCTAGCTACATGGAAGTGTAGTGCAAAATTTCCATATACAGAGTTCTAGCTACATGGCAGATGTGTCAATGTTGTCCATATATTGATCGCTACTTACATGGCAGACAAGTTCATTATGTATATTCATATATACAGAGCTACCTACTTGGCAGATCAGTTCAACATATCCAGCTACAGAGAGCTATCTACATGGCAGACGAGTACAAAATGTCCATATACAGAGAGATAGCTACATGGCAAGGTAGTGCTACATTTCCATATACAGAGTTCTAGCTACAAGGCAGATGAGTCCAACTTGTCTATATACAGAGTGATAGTTACATGAAAGAGTAGTGCAACATTTCCATATAGAGTTCTAGCTACATGGCAGATGTGTCCTACGTGTCCTACATGGCAGACAATTCCAATAAGCTCATATACAGAGAGCTACCTACTTAGCAGATCACACCAACATATCCATGTAGAGAGTTAGCTACATGGCAGACGAGTACAATATATCCATGTGTAGAGAGCTAGCTACACGGCAGACGAGTCCAAAATGTACATATACAGAGAGCTAGCTAGCTACATGGCAGAGTAGCCCAACTTGTCTATATACAGAGAGCTAGCTACATGGCAGGTTAGTCCAACATGTCCATATACAGGGTACTAGCTAAATGGCAGATGAATCCAATGTGTCCATATATGGAGAGCTAGCTACCTGGCAGACAAATTCAATATATTCATATACAGAGATCTACCTACTTGACAGATCAGTCCAACATATCCCTGTGCAGAGAACTAGCTACATGGAAGACGAGTCCAAAATGTTAATAAACAGAGAGATACCTACAGGGCAGGATTGTTCAACATTTCCATGTACAGAGTTCTAGCTACAAGGATGATCAGTCCAACTTGTCTATGTATAGAGAGCAACTTACATGGCAGATCACTCAAAAATATCCATGCACAGAGGGCTAGCTAAATGTTACACGAGTCCAAAATAGAGAGCTAGCTACATGGCAGAGTAGTGCACCATTTCCATATACAGAGTTCAAGCTACATGGAAGATGAGTCCAAAGTGTTCATATACAGAGACCTAGGAACATGACAGAGTAGTCCCACATGTCCATATAAAGAGTACTAGCTACCTGGCTAATGAGCCCTACATTTCCATATACTGAGAGCTAGATATATGGTAGACAAGTCCAGTATGTTCATATACAGAGAGCTACATACTTGTCAGATCAGTCCAACATATCCATGTACAGACAGCTAGCTACATGGCAGACGAGTCCTAAATGTCCATATAAAGAGTGCTATCTACATGGCAGTGTAGTGCAATATTTCCATATACAGAGTCTAGCTACAAAGCAGATGAGAACCACTTGTCTATACAGAGAGCTAGCTACATGGCAGAGTAGTGCAACATATCCATATACAGAGTTCTAGCTACATGGGTGATGTGTCCAACATATCCATAACTGAGAGCAACCTATATGGAAAATCAGTCCAAAATATCGATGCAAAAAAAGCTAGCTATATAGCAGACGAGACCAAAATGTCCATATACAGAGAGCTAGCTACATGACATTGTAGTGATCCATTTCTATATACAGAGTTCAAGCTACATGGCAGATAAGTCCAGAGATTACCCTATACAGAGTTCTAGCTACATGGCAGACAATTCCAATATGTTCATATAAAGAAAGCTACGTACTTGACAGATCAGTCCAACATATCCATGTACAGAGAGCTAGCTACATAGCAGAATAGTGTAACGTTTTCACATACATAGTTCTAGCTACAATGCAGATGAGTCCAAAATATCCATATAAAGACAGCTAGTTACATGGCAGAAGAGTCCAAAATGTGCATATACAGAGAGCTAGCTTATTGGGAGGGTAGTGCAACATTTCCATATGTAAAACTCTAGCTACAACGTAGATGAGTACAACTTGTCTATATACAGAGAGGTAGCTACATGGCAGAGTAATGCAACATTTCCATATACACAGTTCTAGCTACATGGCAGATGTGTCCAACGTGTCCATATACTGAGAGCTACCTACATGGCAGATCACTACAACATGTCCATATACAGGATACTAACTACATGGCAGGCGAGTCGAACATGTCCATATACTGATACCTAGCTACATTGCACATGTAGCCAACATGTCCATATGTTCATATATTCATATACAGAGAGCTACCTACTTGGCAGATCAGTCCAAAATATCCATGTACAGAAAGCTAGCTGCATGGCAAATGAAAACAGCATGTCCATATACTGAGTGCTAGCTACATTGCAGATGTGTCCAACATGTCTATATACTGGGAGCTACATTCATAGCAGACAAGTTCAATATGTTCATATACAGAGAGCTACCTACTTAGCAGATCAGTCCAACATATCCATGCACAGAGAGCCAGCTTTATTCATATGAGTCCAAAATGTACATATGCAGAGAGCTAGCTACATGGCAGAGTAGAGTAACATTTCCATATATGGAGTTCTAGCTAAATGGCAGATGAGTTCAACTTCTCTATCTACTGACAGGTAGATACATGGCAAAAAAGTCCAATATGTTCACATAAATAGAGGTACCAACTTGGCAGATCAGTACAACATATCCAACTATAGAGAGCTAGCTACATGGCAGGGTAGTGGAACATTTCCATATACAGAGTTCTAGATACATGGCAGAAGTGTCCAACGTGTCCATATATTGAGAGCAACCTACATCGCAGATCAGTTCAAATATCCATGCACAGAGAGCTAGCTACATGGCAGACGAGTCCAAAATGTCCATGTATTGAGAGCTGGCTACATGGCAGAGTAGTGCACAATTTCCATATACAGAGTTTAAGCTACATGGCAGATGAGTAAAAGGTGTTCAAATACTGAGAGCTAGCTACATGGCAGAGTAGTCCAACATGTCCATGTAAAGGGTGTTGGCTACCTAGCTATTGCGTCCAACATGTCCATATACTTAGAGCTAGCTACAGAGTAGATAAGTCCAATATGATCATATACAGTGAGCAACATACTTGGTAGATCAGTCCAACATAACAAGGTACAGAGAGTTAGCTACATGGCAGATGATTCCAAAATGTCATTATATAGAGAGCTAGCTATAAGGCAGGGTAGTGCAACATTTCCCTATACTGAGTTCTAGCTACATGGCAGATATGTCAATGGTGTTCATATACTGAGAGCTACCTACATGGCAGACAAATACAATATATTCTTATACAGAGAGCTACATACTTGTCAGATCAGTCCAACATATCCAGGTACAGAGAACTAGCTACATGGCAGACGAGTCCAAAATGTCCATATACAGAGAGCTAGCTACATGGCAGGGTAGTGCATTTCCATTTTCAGAGTTCTAGCTAAAAGGCAGATGAGTCCTACTTGTCTATATACAGAGAATTAATGACATGGCAGAGTAGTGCAACATTTCCATATTCAGAGTTCTAGCTACATAGCAGATGTGTCCAACATGTCCATATACTGAGTGCTAGCTACATGTTAGAGTAGTCCAACTTGTCTATATTCAGGGTAGTAGCTACATGGCAGATGTGTCCAATGCGTCCCTATAATTAGAGCCACCTACAGGTCAGATATGTCCAAAATATTCATATACAGAGAGCTACCTACTTGACAGATAGTCCAACATATCCATGAACAGAGAGCTAGCTACATGGCAAAGTAGAGCAACATTTACATATACAGAATTCTACCTACATGGCAGATGTGTCCAACTTGTCCATATACTGAGAGCTACCTACATTTCAGATCAGTCCAAAATATCCATGTACAGAGAGCTAGCTACATGGCAGATGAGTCCAAAATGTCCATATACAGAAAGCTACCTAAAGGGCAGGGTAGCGCAACATTTCTATACAGAGTTCTGTCTTCAAGGCAGATTAGTCCAAGTTGTCTATATACATTTACATATACAGAATTCTAGCTACATGGCAGATGTGTCCAATGTGTCCATATACTGAGTGATAGCTACATGTCAGAGTAGTCCAACATGTCCATATTCAGGGAAGTAGCTAGATTGCAGATGTGTCCAACGTGTCCATATACTGAGAGTCACCTACAGGGCAGACAAGTCCAATATATTCATACACAGAGAGCTACCTACCTGACAGATCAGTCCAACATATCCATGTACAGAGAGTTAGCTACATGGCAGACGAG
>NW_006408975.1:433472-440306 GCF_000296735.1 Chrysochloris asiatica
GTCCATATACTGAGAGCCAACTACATGGTAGACAAGTCCAATATGTTCATATACGGAGAGCTACCTACTTTACAGATCAGTCCAACATATCCATATACAGAGAGAAAGATGCAAAGCAGACAAATCCAAAATGTCCTTATACAGAGAGTTAGCCACATATCAGTGTAGTGCAACATTTCCATATACAGAGTCCTAGCTAGAAGGCAGATGAGTTCAACGTGTGTCTATATAGAGAGCTAGCTAGCTACATGGCAGAGTAGTGCAACATTTCCATATACAGAGTCCTAGCTAGAAGGCAGATGAGTTCAACGTGTGTCTATATAGAGAGCTAGCTAGCTACATGGCAGAGTAGTGCAACATTTCCATATACAGAGTCCTAGCTAGAAGGCAGATGAGTTCAACGTGTGTCTATATAGAGAGCTAGCTAGCTACATGGCAGAGTAGTGCAACATTTCCATATACAGAGTCCTAGCTAGAAGGCAGATGAGTTCAACGTGTGTCTATATAGAGAGCTAGCTAGCTACATGGCAGAGTAGTGCAACATTTCCATATACAGAGTCCTAGCTAGAAGGCAGATGAGTTCAACGTGTGTCTATATAGAGAGCTAGCTAGCTACATGGCAGAGTAGTGCAACATTTCCATATACAGAGTCCTAGCTAGAAGGCAGATGAGTTCAACGTGTGTCTATATAGAGAGCTAGCTAGCTACATGGCAGAGTAGTGCAACATTTCCATATACAGAGTCCTAGCTAGAAGGCAGATGAGTTCAACGTGTGTCTATATAGAGAGCTAGCTAGCTACATGGCAGAGTAGTGCAACATTTCCATATACAGAGTCCTAGCTAGAAGGCAGATGAGTTCAACGTGTGTCTATATAGAGAGCTAGCTAGCTACATGGCAGAGTAGTGCAACATTTCCATATACAGAGTCCTAGCTAGAAGGCAGATGAGTTCAACGTGTGTCTATATAGAGAGCTAGCTAGCTACATGGCAGAGTAGTGCAACATTTCCATATACAGAGTCCTAGCTAGAAGGCAGATGAGTTCAACGTGTGTCTATATAGAGAGCTAGCTAGCTACATGGCAGAGTAGTGCAACATTTCCATATACAGAGTCCTAGCTAGAAGGCAGATGAGTTCAACGTGTGTCTATATAGAGAGCTAGCTAGCTACATGGCAGAGTAGTGCAACATTTCCATATACAGAGTCCTAGCTAGAAGGCAGATGAGTTCAACGTGTGTCTATATAGAGAGCTAGCTAGCTACATGGCAGAGTAGTGCAACATTTCCATATACAGAGTCCTAGCTAGAAGGCAGATGAGTTCAACGTGTGTCTATATAGAGAGCTAGCTAGCTACATGGCAGAGTAGTGCAACATTTCCATATACAGAGTCCTAGCTAGAAGGCAGATGAGTTCAACGTGTGTCTATATAGAGAGCTAGCTAGCTACATGGCAGAGTAGTGCAACATTTCCATATACAGAGTCCTAGCTAGAAGGCAGATGAGTTCAACGTGTGTCTATATAGAGAGCTAGCTAGCTACATGGCAGAGTAGTGCAACATTTCCATATACAGAGTCCTAGCTAGAAGGCAGATGAGTTCAACGTGTGTCTATATAGAGAGCTAGCTAGCTACATGGCAGAGTAGTGCAACATTTCCATATACAGAGTCCTAGCTAGAAGGCAGATGAGTTCAACGTGTGTCTATATAGAGAGCTAGCTAGCTACATGGCAGAGTAGTGCAACATTTCCATATACAGAGTCCTAGCTAGAAGGCAGATGAGTTCAACGTGTGTCTATATAGAGAGCTAGCTAGCTACATGGCAGAGTAGTGCAACATTTCCATATACAGAGTCCTAGCTAGAAGGCAGATGAGTTCAACGTGTGTCTATATAGAGAGCTAGCTAGCTACATGGCAGAGTAGTGCAACATTTCCATATACAGAGTCCTAGCTAGAAGGCAGATGAGTTCAACGTGTGTCTATATAGAGAGCTAGCTAGCTACATGGCAGAGTAGTGCAACATTTCCATATACAGAGTCCTAGCTAGAAGGCAGATGAGTTCAACGTGTGTCTATATAGAGAGCTAGCTAGCTACATGGCAGAGTAGTGCAACATTTCCATATACAGAGTCCTAGCTAGAAGGCAGATGAGTTCAACGTGTGTCTATATAGAGAGCTAGCTAGCTACATGGCAGAGTAGTGCAACATTTCCATATACAGAGTCCTAGCTAGAAGGCAGATGAGTTCAACGTGTGTCTATATAGAGAGCTAGCTAGCTACATGGCAGAGTAGTGCAACATTTCCATATACAGAGTCCTAGCTAGAAGGCAGATGAGTTCAACGTGTGTCTATATAGAGAGCTAGCTAGCTACATGGCAGAGTAGTGCAACATTTCCATATACAGAGTCCTAGCTAGAAGGCAGATGAGTTCAACGTGTGTCTATATAGAGAGCTAGCTAGCTACATGGCAGAGTAGTGCAACATTTCCATATACAGAGTCCTAGCTAGAAGGCAGATGAGTTCAACGTGTGTCTATATAGAGAGCTAGCTAGCTACATGGCAGAGTAGTGCAACATTTCCATATACAGAGTCCTAGCTAGAAGGCAGATGAGTTCAACGTGTGTCTATATAGAGAGCTAGCTAGCTACATGGCAGAGTAGTGCAACATTTCCATATACAGAGTCCTAGCTAGAAGGCAGATGAGTTCAACGTGTGTCTATATAGAGAGCTAGCTAGCTACATGGCAGAGTAGTGCAACATTTCCATATACAGAGTCCTAGCTAGAAGGCAGATGAGTTCAACGTGTGTCTATATAGAGAGCTAGCTAGCTACATGGCAGAGTAGTGCAACATTTCCATATACAGAGTCCTAGCTAGAAGGCAGATGAGTTCAACGTGTGTCTATATAGAGAGCTAGCTAGCTACATGGCAGAGTAGTGCAACATTTCCATATACAGAGTCCTAGCTAGAAGGCAGATGAGTTCAACGTGTGTCTATATAGAGAGCTAGCTAGCTACATGGCAGAGTAGTGCAACATTTCCATATACAGAGTCCTAGCTAGAAGGCAGATGAGTTCAACGTGTGTCTATATAGAGAGCTAGCTAGCTACATGGCAGAGTAGTGCAACATTTCCATATACAGAGTCCTAGCTAGAAGGCAGATGAGTTCAACGTGTGTCTATATAGAGAGCTAGCTAGCTACATGGCAGAGTAGTGCAACATTTCCATATACAGATTTCTAGATACATGGCAGATGTGGCCAATGTGTCCATACTCTGAGAGCTAGATACACGGCAGAGTAGTACAACATGAAAATACACAGGGTACTAGATACATGACAGGTACATATAACATGTCCATATATTGAGACCTAGCTACATGACATACATATCCAATATATTTATATACAGAGAGCTACCTACTTGGCCTATAATTTCACAATATCCATGTACAGAGAGGTAGCTACATATCAGATGAGTCCAAAATGTCCATATACAGAGAGCTAGCTACATGGCAGAGTAGTGTAACATTTCCATATACAGATTTCGAGCTACAAAGCACATGAGTCCAACTGTCTATATATATAGATCTAACATAATGGCAGGGTAGTGCAACATTATCATATGCAGAGTTCTAGCTACATGACAGATGTGTCCAATGTTTCCATATACTGAGAGCTACCTACATGTCAGAGTAATAGAACATGTCCATATTCAGGGTTCCAGCTACATGGCAGATATGTCCAACTTGTCCATATACTGAAAGTCAACTACAAGGCAGACAAGTCCATTATGTTCATATACAGAGAGCTACCTACTTGGCAGATCAGTCCAACATATCCATGTACAGAGAGCTAATTACATGACAGACAATTACAAAATGTCCATATACAGATAGCTAGCTACATGGCAGGGTAGTAAAACATTTCCATATACTGAATTCTAGCTACATGGCAAATGTGTACAAGGTGTCCATATAATGAGAGCTACCTCCATGGCAGACAAATCCAATATGTTCCTTTACAGAGAGCTACATACTTGTCAGTTGAGTCGAACATATCCATGTACATGGCAAACGATTCCGAAATGTCCATATATAGAGAGCTACAAGGCAGATGAGTCCAACTTCTATATATACAGAGAGCTAGCTCCATTCCATAGTAGTGCAACATTTCCACATACAGAGTTCTAGCTACATGACAGATGTGTCCAATGTGTCCATATACTGAGAGTTACCTACATGTCTGAGTAATCCAACATGTCCATATACAAAGTACTAGCTACCTGGCAGATGAGTCCAACATAATCATAAACAGAGAGCTAGCTACAAGGGGAAATTTTCATTATGTTCATAACCAGAAAGCTACATACTTGTCAGATCAGTCCAACATATCCATGTACAGAGAGCTAGCTATATGGCTGACGAGTCCAAAATGTCCATATACAGAGAGCTAGCTACATGACAGAGTATTCCAACATGTCCGTATTCAGGGTACTAGCTACATGGCAGATGTGTCAACGGTGCTCATATACTGAGAACTACCTACATGGCAGACAAATCCATTATGATCATATACAGAGAGCTACATACTTGTCAGATCAGTCCAACATGTCCATGTACAGAGAGCTAGCTACATGACAGCTGATTCCAAAATGTTCATATACAGAGAGCTAGCTACATACCAGGGTAGTTTAACATTTCCCTATACTGACTTCTAGCTACATGGCAGATGTGTCAACGGTGTTCATATACTGAGAGCTACCTACATGGCAGACAAATCCAATATATTCATATACAGAGAGCTACATACTTGTCAGATCAGTCCAACATGTCCATGTACAGAGAGCTAGCAACATGGCAGATGATTTCAAAATGTCCATATACAGAGAGCTAGCTACATGTCAGGGTAGTGCAACATTTCTATATACAGAGTTCTATCTACAAGGCAGATGAGTCCAACTTGTCTATATACAGAGAGAAAGCTACATGGCAGAGTTGTGCAGCATTTCCATATACAGAGTTCTAGGTACACGGCAGATGTGTCCAATGTGTCCATAAACTGAGAGCTAGCCACATGTCAGATCAACCCAACATCTCCATATACAGGCTACTATATACATGTCAGATGAGTCCAACATGTATACTGAGTTCTAGCTACATGGAAGATGTGTCATCGGGGGTCATATACTGACATCTATCTACATGGCAGACAAATCCAAAATGTTCATATAAAGAGAGCTATATACTTGTCAGATCAGTCGAACATGTCCATGTATGGAGAGCTAGCTACATGGCAGATGAATCCAAAATGTCCATATACAGAGAGCCAGCTACATGGCAGGGTAGTGCAACATTTCTATATACAGAGTTCTATCTACAAGCAGATGTGTCCAACTTGTCTATATACAGAGAGCAAGCTACATGGCAGAGTTGTGCTGCATTTCCATATACAGAGTTCTAGGTACATGACAGATGTGTCCAATGTGTCCATACACTGAGAGCTAGCCACATGTCATATCAACCCAACATCTCCATATACGGGCTACTATATACATGTCAGATGAGTCCAACAAGTATACTGAGTTCTAGCTACATGGAAGATGTGTCAACGGGGGTCATATACTGACATCTATCTACATGGCAGACAAATCCAAAATGTTCATATAAAGAGAGCTATATACTTGTCAGATAAGTCGAACATGGCCATGTATGGAGAGCTAGCTACATGGCAGATGAATCCAAAATGTCCATATACAGAGAGCCAGCTACATGGCAGGGTAGTGCAACATTTCTATATACAGAGTTCTATCTACAAGACAGATGAGTCCAACTTGTCTATATACAGAGAGCAAGCTACATGGCAGAGTTGTGCAGCATTTCCATATACAGAGTTCTAGGTACATGGCAGATGTGTCCAATGTGTCCATACACTGAGAGCTAGTCACATGTCAGATCAACCCAACATCTCCATATACAGGCTACTATATACATGTCAGATGAGTCCAACATGTCCAAATTTAGAGAGCTAACTACAAGGCATACAAGTCCAATATGTTCATATACAGAGAGCTGCATACTTGGCAGATCAGTCCAACATATCCACATACAGAGAGCTAGCTACATAGCAGACAATTATAAAATGCCCATATACAGACAGCTAGGTACAAGGCAGGGTACTGCAACATTTCCATATACTGAGTTCTAGCTACATGGCAGATATGTCAATGGTGTTCATATACTGAGAACTACGTACATGGCAGACAAATCCAATATGTTCATATAGAGTGACCTACATACTTGTCAGATCAGTGCATCATATCCAAGTACTGAGAGCTAACTACATGGCAGATGAGTCCAAAATGTCCATATACAGAAAGCTAGCTTCATGGCAGGTTATTGCAACATTTCCATATAAAGAGTTCTAGCTACAAGGCTGATGTGTCCAACTTGTCTATATACAGAGAGCTAGCTACATGGCAGGGTAGTGCAACTTTTCCCTATAATGAGTTCTAGCTACATGGCAGATGTGTCAGCGGTGTTCATATACTGAGAACTATCTACATGGCAGACAAATCTACATACTTGTCAGATCAGTCCAACATGTCCATGCACAGAGAGCTAGCTACATGACAGATGATTCCAAAATATTCATATACAGAGAGCTACCTACATACCAGGGTAGTGGAACATTTCCCTATACTGAGTTCTAGCTACATGCCAGATGTGTCAACGATGTTCATATACTGAGAGCTACCTACATGACAGACAAATCCAATATGTTCATATAAAGAGAGATACATACTTTCAGATCAGTCCAACATGTCCATGTACAAAGAGCTAGCTA
>NW_006408975.1:440682-446866 GCF_000296735.1 Chrysochloris asiatica
GGCAGATCAGTCCAACATATCCATGTACAGAGAGCTAGATACATGGCAGATGAGTCCAAAATGTCCATTTACAGAGAGCTAGCAACATGGAAGGGTAGTGCAACATTTCCATATAAAGAGTACTAGCTACAAGGCTGATGTGTCCAACTTGTTATATACAGAGAGCTAGCTAAATGGCAGTGTAGTGCAACATTTCCATATACAGATTTTAGATTCATGGCAAATGTGTCCAACGTGTCCATATACTGAGAGCTAGCTGTATTGCAGACAAGTCTAATATGTTCATATACAGAGAGCTACCTACTTGGCACATCAGTTCAACATATCCATTTACCGAGAGCTAGCTACATGGCAGACGAGTCCAAAATGTCCATATACAGAGAGCTAGCTGCATGGCATGGTACTGCTACATTTCCATATACATACTTTAGATACATGGCAAATGTTTCCTACGTGTCCATATACTGAGAGCAAGCTGCATTGCAGACAATCTAATATGTTCATATACAGAGAGCTACCCACTTGGCACATCAGTCCAACATATCCATATACAGAGAGATACATACATGTAAGGGTAGTGCAACATTTCCATATACAGACTTTACCTATAAGGCAAATGTGTCCAACGTGTCCATATACTGAGAGCTAGCTACGTGGCGGACAAGTCCAATATGTTCATATACCGAGAGCTACGTACTAGGCAGATCAGTCCAATATATCCATGTACACAGAGCTAGCTACATGACAGACTAGTACAAAATGTCCATATAGAGAGAGCTAGCTACATGGCAGGGTAGTGCAACATTTCTCTTTGCAGAATTCTAGCTACATATCAGATGTGACCAACGTGTCCATATACAGAGAGCTAGCTACATGGCAGAATAGTCCAAAATGTCCATATACAGAGAGCTAGCTGTATGGCCAGGTAGTGCATCATTTCCATATACAGAGTTCTATGTACAAGGCAGATCAGTCCAACTTGTGTATATACAGAGAGCTAGCTACATGACAAGGTACTGCAACATTTCCTTATACAACTTTAACTACATGTAAAATGTGTCCGACGTGTCCATATACTGAGAGCTAGCTACATGACAGACAAGTCCAAAATGTCCATTTACAGAGAGCTAGCTACATGGAAGGGTAGTGCAGATGAGTCTAACTTGTCTATTTACAGAGAGTTAGCTACATGGCAGAGTAGTGCAACATTTCCATATTCAGGGTAGCAGCTACATGACAGATGTATCCAATGTGTCCATAAACTGAGAGCTACCTTCAGGGCAGACAAGTCAAATATGTTCATATACAGAGACCTAACTTCTTGGCAGATCAGTCCAACATATCTATGTACAGAGAGCTATCTACATGGCAGACAAATCTAAAATGCCCATATACAGAGAGAAAGCCACATGGCAGGTTAGTTCAACATTTCCATATACAGAGTAATAGCTCCAAGGCAGATGAGTCCAATTTGCCTAAAAACAGAAAGCTAGCTACATAGCAGTATAGTGCAACATTTCCATATACTGAGTTCTAGACACATGGCAGATGTTTCAACTGTGTTCATATACTGAGAGCTAGTTACATGGCAAACAAGTCTAATAAGTTCATATACAGAGAGCTACCTACTTGGCAGATCATTCCAACATATCCATATACAGAGAGCTAGCTACATAGCAGACGAGTACAAAATATCCATATAGAGAGAGCTAGCTCCATGTCAGGGCAGTGCAACATTTCCATATACAGAGTTCTAGCCACAAGGCAGATGAGTCCAACTTGTACATATACTGAGAGCTACATACATGGCAGAGTTGTGCAACATTTCCATATACAGTATTCTAGCTACATAGCAGATGTGTCCAACGTGTCCATATACTGAGAGGTACCAACAGGGCAGGTCAGTCCAAAATAACCATGTACAGGGAGCTAGCTACATGACAGACGAATCCAAAATGTCCATATACAGAGAACTATCTTCATGGCAGTGTAGTGTAACATTTCCATATACAGAGTTCTAGTGACAAGGCACATGAATCCAACTTGTCTATATACACAGAGCTAGCTACAAAGCAGAGAAGTGCAACATTTCCTTATACAGAGTTCTAGCTTCATGAAAGATGTGTCCAACATGCCTATATATGAGTGTTATCAACATGGCTGAGAAGTCCGAAATGTCCATATACAGGGTACTAGCTACATGGCAGATGAGTCCAACATGTACATATACTGAGAGCTACCGACATGGCAGACCAGTCCAATATATTCATATCCAGAGAGCTATCTACTTGGCAGATCATTCCAACATATCCATATACAGAGAGCTAGCTACATGGCATACGAGTCCAAAATGTCCATGCACAGAGAGTTACCTTCATGGCAGGGTATTGCAACATTTCCATATAAAGAGTTCTAGCTACAAGGCACATGAATCCAACTTGTCTATATACAGTGAGCTATCTACAAGTAGAATAGTGCCACATTTCCATATACAGAGTTGTAGCTACATGATAGATGTGTCCTAACGTGTCTATATATGAGTGTTCCCAACATGGCCGAGAAGTCCAACATGTCCATATACAGGGTACTATCTAGATGGCAGATGAGTCCAACATGTCCAAATACTGAGAGCTAGCTACATGGCAGACAAGTCCAATATGTTCATATACAGTGAGCTATCTACTTGGCAGATAATTCCAACATATTCATGTACAGAGAGCTAGTTACATGGAAGACGAGTACAAAATGTCCATATACAGAGTTCTAGCTATATGGCAGAAATGTCCAACGTGTCTAAATATGACTGTTACCAACATGGCCGAGTAGTCCAACATGTCCATATACAGGGTTCTAGATGCATGGCAAATGAGTCCAACATGACCTCATACTGAGAGCTAGCTACCAGTCAGACATGTCCAATATGTTCATATACAGAGAGCTAGCTACATGGCAGGGTAGTGCAATATCTCCATATACTGAGTTCTCGATAGGTGGGAGACATGTCCAACGAGCCATATACTGAGAGCTAGCTACATGGTAGAGTAGTCCAACATGTCCATATACAGGGTACAAGGTACATGGCCGATGAGACCTTCATGTCCATATACCGAGAGCTAGCTACATGTCAGATGAGTCCAATATGTTCATATACTGAGAGCTACCTATTGGCAGATCAGTCCAACCTATCCACGTACAGCAAACTAGCTACATTGCAGGGTAGTGCAATATGTCCATATACAGTGTTCCACCTACATGGCAGATGTGTCCAACGTGTCCATATACAGAGAGCTAGCTACACGGCTGATCTGACCAAAATATCCATGTACAGAGAGCTAGCTTCATGGCAGACGAGTCCAAAATGTCCATATACAGAGAGCTAACTACATGGCAGGGTAGTGCAACATTTCCATATACAGAGATCTAGCTACAAGGCATATGAGTAAAACTTGTCTATATACAGAGAGCTCGCTACATGGCAGAGTAGTGCAACATTTCCATATACAGAGTTTTGGCTACATGGCATATGTGTCCAAAGTGTCCATATACAGAGAGCTAGCTACATGGCAGGGTAGTGCAACATTTCCATATACAGAGTTCTAGGTACATGTCAGATGAGTGCAAAGTGTTCATATACTGAGAGCTAGCTACATGGCTGACAAGTCCAATACGTTCATATAAAGGGAGCTGTATACTTCGAAGATCAGTCCAACATATCCATTTACTGAGAGCTAGGTACATGGCAGACTAGTACAAAATGTCTATATACAGAGAGCTAACTCCAAGGCAGGCTTGCGCAACATTTCCATATACAGTGTTATAGCTACAAGGCAGATAAGTCCAACTTTTCTATGTACAGTCAGCTAGCTACTTGGCAGAGTAGTGCAACGTTTCCATCACAGAGTTTTAGATACGTAAAAGATGTGTCCAACGTGTCGATATACTGAGAAATAGGTCCATGGCACAGTAGTCCAACATGTCCATATACAGGTTACTAGCTAGAATGCAGATGAGTCCAACTTTTTTATGTACCGTGAGCTAGCTACATGGCAGAGTAGTGCATCATTTTCATATAGAGTGGTCAAGCTACAGGCCAGATGAGTCCAAAGTGTTTATATACTAAGAACTAGGTACATGGCAGAGTAGTGCATCATGTCTATATACAAGGTACTAGCTACATTGCAGATGATTCTATCATGCCCATATACTGAGAGCTAGCTACATGGCATACAAGTCCAATATTTTCATATATAGATAGTTAGCTACGTGGCAGGGTAGTGCAACATTTCCATATACAAAGCTCTAGCTACATGGCAGGTGTATCCAATATGCCCATATAATGTGAGCTAGCTACATGGCAGAGTAGTCCTACATGTCCATATACAGCGTACTAGCTACGTGGCAGATGAGTCCAACATGCCCATAAACTGAGAATTAACTACATGGCAGTGAAGTCCCATATGTTCACGTACAAAGAGCTACCTACTTGGCAGATCAGTCCTACATATTTATGAACAGGGAGCTAGCTACATGGCAGATGAGTCCAATTGTCAATATACAGAGAGCTAGCTACATAGCAGTGTAGTGCAACATTTCCATATATGGAGTTCTAGCTACAAGGCAGGTGAGTCCAACTTGCTTATATACAGAGAGCTAGATACATGGCAGAGTAGTGCAACATTTCTATATATAGGGTACTAGCTACCTGGCAGATGAGTCAAACATGTCCATATACTGAGAAATAGCTACATTGCAGACAAGTCCATTATGTTCGTATACAGAGAGCTATCTACTTGGCAGATCACTACAACATATCTATGTACAGATAGCTAGCTACAAGGTACATGAGTACAAAATGTCCATATACAGAGAGGTAGGTACATGGCAGGGTACTGCAACAGTTCCATATACAGAGTTCTAGCTAAAAGGCACATGAGTCTAAGTTGTCTATAGACAGAGAGCTAGATACCTGACAGAGTAGTGCAACATTTCCATATACAGAGTTCTAGCAGCATGGCTGATATGTCCAACGTGTCCATATACTGAGAGCTAGTTGCATGGCAGACATGTCCAATATGATCCTATACAGAGAGCTACCTATTTGGCAGACCAGACCAACATTTCCATATACCGTGAGCTAGCTACATGGTAGACGAGTCCAAAATGTCCACATACAGAGAGCTGACTACATGGCAGGGAAAGGCAACAGTTCCATATACAAATTTCTAGCTACAAGGCAGATGAGTCCAACATGTCTATATACAGAGAGTTAGCTACATGGCAGAGTAGTGCAACAATTCCATATACAGAGTTGTAACTAAATGACAGATGTGTCCAACTTGTCCATAATCTGAGAGCTACCTACATGGCTGATCATTCCAAAATAACAATATACACAGACCTAGCTACATGGTAGATGAGTCCTAAATGTCCATATACAGAGAGCTAGCTACTTTGAAGGGTATTGCAACATTTGCATATACAGAGTTCGAGCTCCAAGTCATGGAATCCAACTTGTGTATATACAGAGAGCTAGCTACATGGCAGAGTAGTGCACTATTTCCATAATCAGAGATCTAACTATATGGCAGATGTGTCCAACGTGTCCATACACTGAGAACAAGCTACATGGCAGTGTAATCCAACATGTCCATATATAGGGTACTAGCTGCATGGCGGATGAGTCCAACATGTTCATATACTGATACCTAGCTACATGGTAGCCAAGTCCAATATGTTCATATACAGAGAGCTAGCTATATGGCAGTGTAGGGCAAAATTTCCATATACAGAATTCTAGCTACAAGGTAGATGAGGCCAATTTGTGTATATACTGAGAGCTAGCTACATGGCAGACAAGACCAATATGTTCATATAGAGAGATCGAGCTACATGTCTGATGTGTCCAATGTGTCCATATACTGAGAGCTACTTACATGGCAGATCAGTCCCACAATATCCATGCACCGAGAGCTAGAGACATGTCATATGAATTCAAAATGTCCATATTCAGAGTTCTAGCTACATGGCAGATGTGTACGACATGTCCATTTACTGAGAGCTAGGTACATGGCAGAGTAGTCTACCTGGTCCATATATAGGGAGCTCTGGTAGCGTAGTGGTTACGAATCGGGCTGCGAACCTTAAGGTCAGCGGTTCGAAACTACCAGCCACTCTGCGGGAGAAA
>NW_006408975.1:446966-452407 GCF_000296735.1 Chrysochloris asiatica
CTACTCCCGTAAGGATTTACACCCTCGGAAACCCTGTACAGGGTCGCTATGGGTCGGAACCGACTCGACGGCACTTAACAACAACAACAACTACATGTCAGATGAGTCCAACTTTTCCATATACAGAAAGCTAGCTACATGGCAGAGAAGTACAACATGTCCATATACAGGGTACTCGCTACCTGGCAGATGAGTTCAACATGTCCACATAGGCAGATGTAGCTGCATGGCAGACAAGTCCAATATGTTCATATACAGAGAGCTACCTATTGTCAGATTAATCATATCCATGTACATATCCATGTACTGAGAGCTAGCTACATGGCAGCATACTGCCAAATTTACATAAAGAGAGTTCCATATACATGGCATATGTGTCCAAAATGTTCATATACAGAGAGCTAGCTACATGGCAGAGTAGTGTAACATTCCCATATACAGGGTTCTAGCTTCAAGGCAGAGAGCTACCTACTTGGCGGACCAGTCCAACATATCCATGTACAGAGAACTAGCTACATGGCTGACGATTCCAAAATGTCCAGGTACAGAGAGCTAGCTACATGGCAGGGTAATGCAACATTTCCATACACAGAGTTCTAGGTACATGGAAGATAGTCCAATGTGTCCATACACTGAGAGCTAGCTACATGACAGAGCAGCCCTACATTTCCATATGCAGGGTACTAGCTACTTTTCAGATGAGTCCAACATGTCCATATATTGAGAGCTAGCTACATGACAGACAAGTCCAATATGTTCATATACAGAGAGTATATACTTGGCAGATCAGTTCAACATATCCATGTACAGAGAGCTAGCAATATGTCAGATGAGTCCACAATGTCCATATACAGGGAGCTAGCTACATGGCAGGGTAGTGCAACATTTCCATATACAGAGTTTTAACTACAAGGCAGATGAGTCCAACTTTCTATATATAGAGATCTAACTACATGGAAGGGTAGTGCAACATTTCCATATAAGGAGTTCTAGCAACATGGCAGATGTGTCCAATGTGTTCATATATTGAGGGCTAGCTACATGCAGAGAAGTCCAAAATGTCCATATTCAGGATACTAGCTACATGCCAGATGTCCCCAACGTGTCCATATGCTGAGAGCCACCTACATGGCAGACATGTCCACTATGTTCTTATACAGAGAGCTACCTTCTTGTCAGATCAGTCCAACATATCCATGTACAGAGAGGTAGCTACAAGGCAGACAAGTCCAAAATGTCCATATACAGAGAGCTAGCTATATTGCACATTAGTGTAACAATTCCATATACAGATTTCTTGCTACAAGTCAGATGAGTCCAAATTGTCTATATATAGAGATCTAACATTACAGAAGGTTAGGGCAACATTTATATATACAAAGTTCTAGTTACATGGCAGATGTTTCCAATGTGTCCATACACTGAGAGCTAGATACAAGGCAGGGTAAGGCAACATTTCCATATACAGAGTTCTAGCAATATGGTAGATGAGTCCAACTTGTCTATATACAGAGAGCTATCTACATGGCAATGTAGTGCAACATTTCCATATTCAGAGTTCTAGCTACAAGGCAGATGAGTCCAACTTGTCTATACATAGAGATCTAACTACATGTCAGTGTAGTGCAATATTTCCATATACAAATTTCTAGCTACATGGCAAATGTGTTCAACGTGTCCATATACTTAGAGCTACCTACAAGGCAGAGTATATGTGTCAATGCTTATCCTATACTGAGAATTATCTACATGGCAGACAAATCCAATTTGTTCATATACAGAGAGTTACATACTTGTTAGATCAGTCCAATATATCCATGTACAGAGAGCTAGCTACATGGCAGACAAGTTCAAAATGTCCATATACAGAGAGATAGCTACATGGCAGGGTAGTGCACCATTTCCATATACAGAGTTCTAGCTACAAGGCAGATGAGTCCAACTTGTTTATATACAGAGAGTTAGCTACATGAGAGAGTAGTGCAAAATTTCCATATACAGAATTCCAGCTACATGGCAGATGTGTTGAATGTGTCCATATACAGAGAGCTAGCTACATGGCAGAGTAGTGCAACATTTCCATATACAGAGTTCTAGCTACCAGTCAGATGGTTCCAACTTGTCTATATATAGAGAGCTAGCTACATGACAGAGTAGTGTAACATTTCCATATACAGATATTTAGCTACATGGCAGATGTGTCTAACGTGTTCATATACTGAGAGCTAGCAACATGCCAGACAAGTCCAATATGTTCATATACAGTGATCGACCTACTCGCAGATCAGTGTAACATATCCATGTACAGAGAGGTAGCTACATGGCAGAGGTGTCCAAAATGTCCATACACAGAGAGCTAGCACATGGCAGGTTAGTTCAACATTTCCTTATACGGAGTTCTAGCTACAAGTCAGATGGGTCCAACTTGTCTATATACAGAGAGCTATCTACATGGCAATGTAGTGTAACATTTCCATATACAGAGTTCTAGCTGCATGTCAGATGTGTCCAACATGTCCATATACTGAGAGCTAGCTACATGACAGAGTAGTCCAACATGTCCATATGCAGGGTACTAGCTACATGGCAGATGAGTCCAACATGTTCATATATTGAGAGCTAGCTACATGGTAGACAAGTCCAATATATTCATATACAGAAAGCTCCCTACTTGGCGGATCATTCCAAGATATCATTGTACCGAGAGCTAGGATCATGTCAGACGACTCCAAAATGTCCATATACAGAGAGCTAGCTACATGACAGGGTATTGCAACATTTCCATATACAGAGTTCTAGCTACAAGGCAAAGGAGCCCAACTTGTCTATATAGATATAACTACATGGGAGGGTAGTGCAACATTTCCATGTACAGAGTTCTCGCAACATGGCAGATGTGCCCAACGTGTGCATATACTGAGAGCTACCTACATGACAGAATAGTTCACCATGTCCATATATAGGGTACTAGCTACATGGCAGATTAGTCCAACATGTAAATATACAGAGAGCTAGGTACATGGCAGTCACGTCCAATATTTTCATATAAAGAGAGCTACCTTCTTGGCATACGAGTCCAACATATCCATATACAGAGAACTAGCTACATGGCATGGTATTGTAACGTTTCCATATACAGATTTCTTGTTACAAGGCAGATGAGTCCATCTTGTCTATATATAGAGATCTAACTTCATGCAAGGGTACTGCAACATTTCCATATACAGAGTTCTAGCAACAAGGCAGATTAGTCCAACTTGTCTATATACAAAGAGCTAGCTACATGGGAATGTAGTGCAACATTTCCATATACAGAGTTCTAGGTACATGTCAGATGTGTCCATCGCGTCCATATACTGAGAGCTAACTCCATGGCAGCCAAGCCCAATTGGTTAATATACAGAGAGCTACCTACTTAGCAGATCAGTTAAACATATCCATGTACAGAGAGCTAGCTACATGGCAGACGAGTCCAAAATGTCCATATTCAGACAGCTAGCTACACAGCAGAGTAGTGCAACAATTCCATATACTGATTTCTAGCTACAAGACTGATGAGTCCAACTTGTCTATATATAGAGATCTAACTACATGGCACGGTATTGCAACATTTCCAAAAACAGAGTTCTAGCTACAGGCAGATGTGTTCAACATGTCCATATACTGAGAGCTAGCTACATGTCAGAGTAGTCAAATATGTCCATATTCAGGGTACTAGCTACATGGTAGATGTTTCCAACTTGGCCATATCCTGAGAGTCACCAACATGGCAAACAAGTCCATTATTTTCATGTACAGAGATATACCTTCTTGGAAGGTCAGTGCAACATATGCATGTTCAGAGTGTAAGATTCATGGGAGACGATTCCAAAATGTCCACATACAGAAAGCTAGCTATATATCTGGGTAGTGCATCATTTCCCTATACTTAGTTCTAGCTACATGGAAGATGTGTCAATGGTCCTCATATACCGAGAGCTACCTACATGGCAGACAAATCCAATTTGTTCATATACAGAGAGTGACATACTTGTCAGAGCAGTCCAACATATCCATGTACAGAGAGCTAGCTATATGGCAGACAATCCAAAATGTCCATATACAGAGAGCTAGCTACATGATAGGGTACTGCAACATTTGATATACAGAGTTCTAGCTACAATTCAGATGAGTCCAACTTGTCTATATACAGAGAGTTAGCTCCATGGCAGAGTAGTGAAAATTTTCCATATACAGAGTTCTAGCTACATGTCAGATGTGTCCAAACTTCCATATACTGAGAGCTAGCTACATGGCAGACAAGCCCAAGATGTTCATACACAGAGAGCTACCCACTTGGCGGATCAGTCCAACAAATCCATGTACAGAGAGCTAGCTACATGGCAGACGAGAACAAAATATCCATGTACAGAAAGCTAGATACATGGCTGGGTAGTGCAACATTTTCCTATACTTAGTTCTTGCTACATGGCAGATGTGTCAATGGTCTTCATATATTGAGAGCTACCTACATGGCAAACAAATCCAATTTCTTCATATACAGAGAGTTACATACTTTTACGATCAGTCCAACATATCCATGTATAGAGAGCTAGCTACATGGCAGACAAGTCCAAAATACCCATATACAGAGAGCTAGCTACATGGCAGGGTAGTGCATCATTTCCATATACACAGTTCTAGCAAAAGTCAGATGAGTCGAACTTTTCTATATACAGAGAGTTAGCTACATGGCAGAGTAGTCCAAAATGTCCACATACATGGAGCTAGCTACATGGCAGGGTAGTCAATCATTAACATATACAGAGTTCTACGTATATGGCAGAGGTGTACAATGTGTCCATATATTGAGATATGCTATATGGAAGATGAGTCCAGCATGTGTATGTTTAGAGGGCTAGCTACAAGTCAGATGAGTCTAAAATGTCCTTATACAAAGTTCTAGCTATAAGGCAGATGAGTTCTATATGCAGACATTTAATTACATGGGAGGGTAGTTCAACATTTCCATATACAGTGTTCTCGCAACATGGCAGATATGTCCAATGTGTCCATATACTGAGAGCCAGCTACATGGCAGAATAGTCCAACATGTCCGTATTATGGTACTAGCTACATGGCAGATGTGTTCAACTTGTCCATAAACTGAGAGTCACTTACATGGCAGCCAAGTCCAATAATTTCTATACAGAGAGCTAGCTTCTTGGCAGATCAGTCGAACATATCCATGTACATAGAGCGAGCTACATGGCAGACGAGTTCAAAATGTCCATAAATAGAGAACTAGCTACATGGCAGGATAGTGAATCATTTCCATATACAGAGTAATAGGTATGTGGTAGATGTGTCCAACGTATCCATATACTGAGAGTTAGCTACATGGCAGATGAGTCCAGCATGTGTATATTTAGAGGGCTAGCTACAAGTCAGATAAGTCCAAC
>NW_006408975.1:452721-459173 GCF_000296735.1 Chrysochloris asiatica
TACATGGCAGACAATTCCAAAATGTCCATATACTTAGAGCTAGCCACATGACTGTGTAGTGTAGCATTTCCATATACAGAGTTCTAGGTACAAGGCAGATGAGTCCAACTTGTCTATGTACAGAGAGTTAGCTACATGGCAGAGTAGTGCAACATTTCCATATACAGAGTTCTAGCTACATGGCACATGTGTCCAACATGTCCATATACTTAGAGCTATCTACATGGCAGAGTAGTCCAACATGTCCATATTCAGGGTAGTAGCTACATGGCAGATGTGCCCAACTTGTCTATATACTGAGAGTAGCCCACATGGCAGATAAGTCCAATATGTTCATATAGAGAGATACCTATTTGGAAGATCAGTCCAAAATATCCATGTACAGAGAACTACCTAATTGGCAGATCAGTCCAACATATCCTTGTACAGAGAGCTAGCTATATGGCAGATGAGTCCAAAATGTCCATATACAGAGAGATAGCTATATTTCATGGTAGTGAAACATTTCCATATACTCAGTCCTAGCTATATGACAGATATCTTAATGGTGTTCATGTACTGAGAGCTAGCTACATGGCAAACATATCCAATAGATTCATGTACAGAGAGCTACATACTTGTCAGATCAGTCCAACATATCCATGTACAGAGAGCTAGCTACATAGCAGACAAATCCAAAATGTCCATATACAGAGAGCTATCCACATGGCAGCGTAATGCAACATTTCATATACAGATTTCTATATACAAGGCAGATGAGTCCAACTTGTCTATATACAGAGAGCTAGGTACATGGCAGAGGAATGCAACATTTCCATATACTGAGTTTAAGCTACTGGGCAGATGTGTCAATGGTGTTGATAAACTGGGAGCTAACTACGTGGCAGACAAATCCAATATGTTCATATACAGACAGCTACATACTTGTCAGATCAGTCCAACAAATCCATGTACAGAGAGCTAGCTACATGGCAGACGAGCCCAAAATATCCATATACAGAGAGTTACCCACATGGCAGAGTAGTGCAACATTTCCATTACAGTGTTCTAGCTACATAGCGGATGTGTCAACGGTGTTCGTATACTGAGAGGTAACTACATGGCAGACAAATCAAATATGTCCATATACAGAGAACTACATACTTGTCACATCCGTCCAACATATCCATTTACAGAGAGCTAGCTACATGGCAGACAAGTCTAAAATGTCCATATACAGACAGCTTGCCACATGGCAGTGTAATGCAATATTTCCATATACAGAGTTCTAGCTATAAGGCAGATATGTCCAACTTGTCTATATACAGAGAGTTAGCTACATGGCAAAGTAGTGCAACATTTCCATATACAGAGTTCTAGCAACATGGCAGATGTGTCCTACTTGCCAATATACTGAGAGCTGGCTACATGGCAGAGTAGTCCAACATGTTCATTTAAGGGTACTAGGTACATGGCAGATGTGTCAAATTTGTCCATAAACTAAGAGCCAACTACAAAGCAGACAAGTCCAATATGTTCATATACAAAGAGCTAATTACTTGGCAGATCAGTCCAACATATCCATGTCCAGAGAGCTAGGTACATGGCAGACAATTCTAAAATGTCCATAAACAGAGAGCTAGATACAAGGAAGTGGAGTGCTACATTTCCATATACTGAGTTCTAGTTACATGGCATATATGTTAACGGTGTTTATATTCTGAGAGCTAGCTACATGGCAGACAAGTCCAATAGGCTCATATACAGAGAGCTACCTACATGGAAGACAAGTTCAATATGTTAATATACAGAGAGCTATATACTTGTCAGATCAGTCCAACATATCCATGTACAGAGAGCTAGCTACATGGCAGATACATCCAAAATATAAAGAGAGATAGCCACATTGCAGGGTAGCACATCATTTCCATATACAGAGTTCTAGCTACATGGCAGATGAGTCCAACTTGTCCATATACTGAGAGCTAGCGACATGGCTTCATAGTGCAACATTTCCACGTATAGAGTTCTAGCTACATGGCCGATGTGTCCAACGTGTCCATATACTGAGAGCTAGCTACATGGCAGAGTAGCCCAAAATGTCCATATTCAGGGTACTAGCTACATGGCAGATGTTTCCAACGTGTTCATATACTGAGAGCCATCTCCAGGGCAGACAAGTCCAATATGTTCATATATAGAGAGTTACCTACTTGGCAGATCAGTCCAACATATCCATGTACAGAGAGCTAGCTACATGGCAGACAAGTCCAAAATGTCCATATACAGAAAGCAAGCTACAAGGCAGGATAGTGCAACATTTCTATATACAGAGTGCTATCTACAAGTCAGATTAGTCCATCTAGTCTATATACAGAGAACTAGCTTAATGCAGAGTAGTGCAGCATTTCCATATACAGAGTTCTAGCTACATGGCATATGTGTCCAACCTGTCCATATACTGAGAGCTGGCTATATGGCAGATCAGTCGAAAATATCCATGGACAGAGAGCTAGCTACATGGCAGATGAGTCAAAATATCCATATATAGAGAGCTAGCCACATGGCAAGGTAGTGCATCATTTCCATATACAGAGTTCTGGGTACAAGGCAGATGTGTCCAACGTATCCATGTACTGACGGCTAGCTACATGGATAAAAGTCTAATATGTTAATATACAGAGAGCTACCTACTTGTCATATCAGTTCAACATATCCATGTACATAGTGCTGGCTACATGGCAGATGAGTCCAAAATGTCCATATACAGAAAGCTAGCTACATGGCAGGGTAGTGCAACATTTCCACATACAGAGTTCTAGCTACATGGCAGATCTGTCCAACGTGTCCATACACTGAGTGCTAGCTACATGGCACAGCAGTCCAACATGTCCATATACAGGGTTCTAGTGACATGGCAGATGAATCCAACATGTCCATATACTGAGAGCTAGCTACATGGCAGACAAGACCAATATGTTAATATACAGAGAGCTACCTACTTGGGAGATAAGTCCACCATATCCATGTACAGAGAGCTAGCTACATGGTAGACGGGTCCAAAATGTCCATATACAGAGAGCTACCTATAGGGCAGGGTAATGAAATATTTCCATATACAGAGTTCTAGCTACATGGCAGATGTGTCCAAGGTGTCCATACACTGAGAGCAAGCTACATGGCAGAATAGTGAATCATTTCCATATACAGAGTTTAAACTACAAGGCAGATGATTCCAACATGTTCATACAGATAGATCTGGCTACATGGCTGATGACTTAAATATGTACATATTCAAAGAGCTCGCTACATGGCATATAATTCCAATATGTTCATATACAGAGAGCTATCTAATTGGCAGATCTGTCCAACATATCCATGCACTGAGAGCTAGCTACATGGCAAACTAGTCCAAAATGTCCATATACAGAGAGCTAGTTACATGGAAGTGTAGTGCAACATTTCCATATAAGAGTTCTAGCTACATGGAAGATAAGTCAAACTTGTCTGTATACAGAGTGTTAATTACATGGCAGAGTAGTGCAACATTTCCATATACAGAGTTCTAGCTACAAGGCAGAGGAGTCCAACTTGTCTATATACAGAGAGCTAGCTACGTGGCAGAGTAGTACAACATTTCCATATTCAGGGTACTAGCTATATGGCAGATGTGTCCAACGTGTCCATATACTGAGAGCAAACTACATGGCAGAGACATACAATATGTTCATATACAAAAAGCTACATACTTAGCAGATCAGTACAACATATCCATGTACAGAGAGCTAGCTATATGGAAGATGAGTCCAAATTCTCCATGTAAAGAGAGCTAGCTACATGGCAGTGTAGTGCAACACTTCCATATACAGAGTTGTAGCTACATGGCAGATGTGTCCAACTTGTCCATATACTGAGAGCTAGCTATATCGAAGACAAGTCCAATATGCTCATATACAGAGAGCTACCTTCTTGGCAGATCAGTCCAACATATCCAAGTACCGAGAGCTAGCTACATGGCAGACGAGTCCAAAGTATCCATATACATAGGGCTAGCTCCATTGCAGGGTAGTTTAACATTTCCGTATACAGAGTTCTAGGTACAAGGCAGATGAGTCCAACTTGTCTATGTACAGAGAGCTAGCTGCATGACAGAGTAGTGCAACATTTCCTTATACAGAGTTTTAAGTACAGGGCAGATGTGTCCAAATTGTCCATACACTGAGAGCTAACTACATGGCAGAGCAGTCCGACATATCCATATACAGGGAACTAGCTACATGGCAGATGAGTCCAACATGTCCATATACTGAGAACTATCTACATGGCAGACAAGTCCAATATGTTATTATACAGAGAGCTAAATACTTTGCAGTTCAATGTAACATATCAATATACAGATCTACCTAAATGGCAGACGAGTTCAAAATGTCCATAAACAGAGAGCTATCTACATGGCATGGTAGTGCATCAGTTCCATATACAGAGTTCTATCTACATGGTAGATATGTACAATGTGTCCATATATTCAGAGCTACCTTCATTGCAGACAAATCCATTAAGTTAATATACAGAGAGCTACCTATTTAGCAGATCACTCCAATATATTCATGTAGAGAGAACTAGCTACTTGGTAGACGAGTCCAAAAGGCCATATAATGAGGGCTAGCTACATGGCAGTGTAGTACAACATTTCCATATATAGTGTTCTAGCTAAATGGCAGATGTGCCCAACATGTCAGTGTACTGAGAGCTAACTAAATGGCAGACAAGTCCAGTATGTTCATATACAGAGGGCTACCTATTTAGCAGATCAGTCCAACATATCCACGTACAGAGATCTAGCTACATTACAGACGAGTCCAAAATGTCTATATATGGAGCACTAGCTACATGGCAGGGTAGTTCAACATTTCCATATGCACAGTGTTAGGTACAAGGCAGATGTGTCCAACTTGTCTATATATAGAGAGCTAGCTACATGACAGAGTATTGCAACACTTCCATATACGGAGATCCAGCTACATGGAAGATGTGTCCAACTTGTCCATATACTGAGAGCTAGCTATATGGCAGACAAGCCCTATATGTTCATATACAGAAAGCTACGTACTTTGCAGATTAGTCCAACATATCCATGTACAGAGAACTAGAAACATGGCAGATGAGTCCAAAATGTCCATGTACAGAGAGCTAGCTACATGGCAGGGTAGTGCAATATTTCCATATACAGAGTTATAGCTACATGGCAGATAAGTACAAGGTGCTCATATATTTAGAGCAACCTACATGGCTGAAAAGTCCAATATGTTAATATACAGAGAGCTAACTACTTGGCAGATCAGTTCAACATATCCATATACAGTGAGCTAGCTACATGGCAAGGCAGTGCAACATTTCCGTATTCAGAGATCTAGAAACAAGGAAGATGAGTCCAACTTGTCTATTTACAGAGAGCTAGCTACATGGAAGAGTATTACAACATTTCCAAATACAGAGTTCTAGCTACCTGTCAGATGTGTCCAACGCGTCCATAATCTGAGAGAACGCTACATGGCAGACATGTCCAAGATGTTCTTATACAGAGAGCTAAATACTTGGCAGATCAGGTCAACATATCCATGTGCAGAGAGCTACGACATGGAAAACAAATCCAAAATGTCCATATACAGAGAGTTAGCTACATGGCAGTGTAGTGCAACATTTCCATATACAGAGTTCTAACTACAAGGCAGAAGAGTCTAACTTGTCTATATATAGAGATCTAACTTCAAGGCAGGGTAGTGCAACATTTCTATATACAGAGTTCTATCTACATGGCAAATGTGTCCAACGTGTTCATATACTGAGAGATAGATAAATGGCAGAGTAGACCAACATATCCATATTCAGGGTAGTAGCTACATGGCTGATGTGTCAAACATGTCCATATACTGAGAGCCACCTACATGGCAGAAAAGTCCAATATGTTCATATACAGAGAGCTACCTGCATAGAAGGTCAGTCCAACATATCCATGTACAGAGAGCTAGCTACATGGCAGTAGAGTCCAAAATGGCCGTATAAATAGAGCTAGCTACATTGCAGGGTAGTGCAACATTTCCATATACAGAATTCTAGCTACAAGGCAGATGAGTCCAACTTGTCTAAATACAGAGAGCTAGCTACATGACAGATTAGTACAACATTTCCATACAGAGAGTTCTAGGTACTTGGCAAATGTGTCCAACATTTCCATACACTAAGAGCTAGCTACATGGCATAACAGTGCGACAGGTCCATATACAGGGTACTAGCTACATGGCAGATGAGTCCAACATGTTCATATACTGAGAACTAGCTACATGGCAGACAAGTGCAATATGTTCATATACAGAGAGCTACCTACTTCGCATATCAGTGTAACATATCCATGTACAGAGAGCTAGCTACATGGCAGATGAGTCCAAAATGTCCATATACAGAAAGCTAGCTAC
>NW_006408975.1:459938-481169 GCF_000296735.1 Chrysochloris asiatica
TTTACACCCTCGGAAACCCTGTACAGGGTCGCTATGGGTCGGACCCGACTCGATGGCACTTAACAACAACAACAACAAATCTACATAGCAGATTAGTGCAAGATTTCCATATACAGAATTCTAGCTTCATGGCAGATGTGTCCAACGTTTCCATATACTGAGAGCTAGCTATATGGCAGACAAGTTCAATATGTTCATATACAGAGACCTACCTACTTGACAGATCAGTGGGAAAAAACCCATGTACAGAGAGCTAGATACAAGGCAAACAAGTTCAAAATGTCCATATAGAGACAGCTAACTACATTCCAGGGAAGTGCAACATTTCCATATACAGAGTTCTAGCTACATGGCAGATGTGTCCAACGTGTAATATACTGAGAGCTAGCTTCATGGCAGACAAGTCCAATATATTCATATACAGAGAGCTACATACTTGGCAGATCAGTATAAAATATCCATGTACAGAGAGCAAGCTACATGGCATACAAGTCCAAAATCTCCATATAAAGAGAGCTAGCTACATGGCATGGTTGAGTAAAATTTTCATATAAAGTGTTCTAGCTACAAAGTAGATGAGTCCAGTTTGTGTATATACAGAGAGCTAGCTACATGGCAGAGTAGTGTAACATTTCCATATACAGGGTTCTCTACATGACAGATGTGTCCAACATGTCCATATACTGAGAACTAACTACATGGCAGATCAGTCCAAAATATCCATGTAAAGAGAGCTAGTTATATGGCAGAAGAGTCCAAAATGTCCATACAAGAGAGCTAGCTACATGGTAGAGTAGTGCAACATTTCTATATATAGAGTCCTATCTACAAGGCATATGAGTCCTATCTACAAGGCTACTTGTCTGTATGCACAGAGCAAGCCACATGCAGAGTTGTGCAACATTTCCATATACAGAGTTCTAGCTACATGGCAGATGTGTCCTACGTGAAAATATACTGAGAGATACCTACAAGACAGAGTAGTAAAACATGTCCATATACAGGGTACTAGCTACATTTCAGAGGGTTCCAACATGTCCATATACTGAGAGCTAGCTACATGGCAGACACGTCTTTTCTGTTCATATACAGAGAGCTACCTACTTGTCAGATCATTCCAACATATCCATGTACAGAGAGCTAGCTATATGTCAGACAAGTCCAAAATGTCCAAAACGGAGAGCTAGCTCCATGGCAGGGTAATGCAACATTTCCAAATATAGAGTTCTAGCTACAAGGCAGATGACTGCAACTTGTCTATATACAGTGAGCTAACTACATAGCAGGGTAGTGCAACATTTCCATATACAGAGTTCTAGCTACATGACAGATGAGTCCAACTTTTCCATATATTGAGAGCTAGCTACATGGCAAACAAGTACAATATGTTCATATACAGAGAGCTACATAATTGGCATATCATTCCAACATATCTATGTACAGAGAGATAGTTATAAGACCGAAGAGTCCAAAATGTCCATACACAGAGAGCTAGCTACATGGCACAGTAGTGCAACATTTCTATATACAGAGCTATATCTACAAGGCATTTGAATCCAACTTGTCTATATACAGAGAGCAAGTTACACAGCAGAGTTTTGCAATATTTCCATATACAGAATCTAGATACATGGACTATATGTCCAACGTGGCCATATACTGAGAGCTACCTACATGGCAGAGAAGTACAACATGTCCATATACAGGGTACTAGCTACATGGCAGATGTGTCCAACTTGTCCATATACTGAGAGTCACCTACATGGCAGACAAGTCCAATATGTTCATATAAAGAGAGCTACCTACTTGGCAGATCAGTCCAACATATCCAGCTACAGAGAGCTAGTTACATGTCAGACGAGTCCAAAATGTCCAAAAACGGAGAGCTAGCTCCATGGCAGGGTAATGCAACATTTCCAAATACAGCATTCTAGCTACAATGTAGATGATTGTAACTTGTCTATATTCAGAGAGCTAACTACATGGCATTGTAGTGCAACATATCCATATACAGAGTTCTAGCTACATGGCTGATGAGTCCAACTTTTCCATACACTGAGAGCTAGCTATATGGTAGACAAATCCAACATGTTCATATACAGAGAGCTACATACTTGGCATATTAGTCCAACATATCTATGTACAGAGAGCTAGCTACATGGCAGACGAGTCCAAAATGTCCATATACAGAGAGCTAGCTACATGACAGTGTAGTGAAACATGTCCATATACAGGGTAGCTAGCAACATGGCAGAGTAGTCAAACATGTCCATATACAGGGTATTAGCTGTGTGGCAGATGAGTCCCACATATGCATATACATAGAGCTACCTACAAGGCAGAAAAGTACAATATGTTCATAAACAGATAAGTACCTACTTGGCACATCAGTCCAACATATCCATGTACAGAGAGAAAGCTACATGTCAGACGAGTCCAAAATATCCGTTTTCAGAGAGCTAGCTACATGACAGGGATGTGCAACATTTTCATGCACAAAGTTCTAACAACATTGCAGATGTTTCCAACGTGGCCACATACTGACAGCCAGCAACATGGTAGACAAGTCCAATATATTCATAAACAGATAGCTACCTACTTGGCAGATCTGTCCAACATATTCATGTACAGAGAGCTAGCTACATGGCAGACGAGTCCAAAATGTCCATATAAAAAGAGCTAACCACGTGACAGGGTAGAGCAACATTTCGATATACAGAGTTCTAGCTACAAGACAGATGAGTCCAACTTCTCCATATACAGAGAGCTAGCTACATGGCAGAGTAGTCCAACATGTCCATACTCAGGGTAGTAGCTACATCGCAGATGTTTCCAACATGTCCATATACTGATAGCAACCTACAGGGCAGACAAGTCCAATATGTTCATACATAGAGAGCTACCTACTTGTCTATCAGTCCAACATATCCATGTACAGAGATCTAGCTACATGGCAGAAGATTCACAATAGTCCATATACAGAGAGCTAGCTACATGGTAAAGTAGGGCAACATTTCCATATATAGAGTTCCAGCTACAACGCAGATGAGTCCAACTTGTCTATATACACAGAGCTAGCTACATGGCAGTGTAGAGCAAGCTTTCTATATACAGAGTTCTAGCTACATTGCAGATGTGTCCAACTTGTCCATATACTGAGAGCTAACAACATGGCAGAGTAGTCCAACATGTCCATATACATGCTACTAGCTGTGTGGCAGATGAGTCCCACATATGCATATACAGAGAGCTATCTACAAGGCAGAAAAGTCCAATATGTTCATAAACAGATAGATACCTACTTGACAGATCAGTCCAACATATCCATGTACATAGAGAAAGCTACATGTCAGATGTGTCCAACATATCCTTTTACAGAGAGCTAGCCACAGGACAGGGAAGTTCAATATTTGCATATACAGAGTTCTAACAAAATGGAAGATGTGTCCAACATGTACATATACTGAGAGCTAGCTACTTGGCAGAGTAGTCCAACATCACCATATTCAGGATGTGTGCAAGGTGGCCGTATACTGAGAGCCAGCAACTTGACAGACAAGTCCCATATGTTCATATACAGATAGCTAACTACTTGGCAGATCTGTCCAACATATCCATGTACAGAGAGCTAGCTACATGGCAGACAAGTCCAAAATGTCCATATACAGAAAGCTAGCCACATGGCAGGGTAGTGCAATATTTTGATATCCAGAATTCTAGCTACAAGGCAGATAAGTCCAACTTCTCTATATACAGAGAGCTAGATACATGGCAGACAAGTCCAAAATGTTCATATACAGATAGCTACCTACTTGGCAGATTGGTCCAACACATCCATGTACAGAGATCTAGCTACATGGCAGAAGAGTCGAAATAGCCCATACACAGAGAGCTAGCTACATGGTAAGGTAGGGCGACATTTCCATATACAGAGTTCTAGCTAAAAGGCAGATGAGTGAAACTTGTCTATATACAGAGAGCTAGCTACATGGCAGACGACTCAAAAATGTCCATATATACAGTTCTAGCTACATGGCATATGTGACCAACGTGTCCATATACTGAGACCTAGCTACATGGCAGACAAGTCCAATATTTTCATATATAGATAGCTCCCTACTTGGCAGATCAGTCTAACATATCCATGTAAAGAGAGCGAGCTACATGGCATTCAAGTCCAAAATCTCCATATAAAGGGAGTTAGCTACATGGCATGGTTGGGTAACATTTCCATATACAGGGTTCTAGCTACAAGGCAGATGAGTCCAATTTGTCTATCTACTGAGAGCTAGCTACATGGCAGAGCAGTGCAACATTTTCATATACAGGGTACTACCTACATGACAGATATGTCCAACATTTCCATATAAAGAGTTCCAGCTACATGGCAGATGTGTCCAATGTTTCCATCTACTGAGAGCTAGCAACATGGCAGAGTAGTCCAACATGTCCATATACAGGGTACAAGCTGTGTGACAGATGAGCCCCACATATGCATATACATAGAGCTACCTACAAGGCAGAAAAGTCCAATATGTTCATAATCAGATAACTATCTACTTGGCACATCAGTCCAACATATCCATTTACAGAGAGAAAGCTACATGTCAGACGAGTCCAAAATATCCGTTTTCAGAGAGGAAGCTATATGACAGGGATGTGCAACATTTTCATGTACAGAGTTCTAACAACATTGCAGATGTGTCCAACGTGTCCATATACTGAGAGCTAGATACTTGGCAGAGTAGTCCAACATCTCCATATTCAGGATACTAGCTACATGGCAGTTGTGTCCAACGTGGCCATATACTGAGAACCAGCAACATGGCAGACAAGTCCAATATGTTCATAAACAGATAGGTACCTACTTGGCAGATCTGTCTAACATATCCATGTACAGAGAGCTAGCTACATGGCAGCATAGTCCAACATGTCCATATTCAGCGTAGTAGCTACGTGGCAGATGTGTCAAACATGTCCATATATTGAGAACCACCTACAGGGCATACAAGTCCTAAATGTTCATATACAGAGAGCTACCTACTTGGCAGTTGAGTCCAGCATATCCATGTACAGAGAGCTAGCTACATGGCAGATGAGTCCAAAATGTCTATATTCAGAAAGCTAGCTACATGGCAGTGTAGTGAAACATTTCCACATACAGAATTCTAGGTATATGTCAGATGTGTCCAATGAGTCCATATACTGAGAGATAGCTACATGGCAGATGAATCCAACATGTCTAAATACAGAGAGCTAAGTTCATGGCAGGGTAGTGCGACATTTCAATATACAGAGTTCCAGCTCAAAGGCAGATGACTCCAACTTGTCTAAATACAGAAAGATAGCTACATGTCAGGGTATTGCAACATTTCCATATGCAGAGTTCTAGCTACATGGCAGACAAGTCCAATATGTTCACATGTAGAGAGCTACCTACTTGACAGATCAGTCCAACATATCCAAGTACAGAGAACAAGCGTCATGGCAGATGACTACAAAATGTCCATAAACAGAGAGCTAGCTCCATGGTAGTGTAGTGGAACATTTCCATTTACAGAGTTCTTACTACAAGTCAGTTGTGTCCAACTTGTCTATATACAGGGCTCTAACTACATGGCAGGGTAGTGCAACATTTCCATAAACGGAGTTCTAGCAACATGGCAGATTTGTCCAACGTGTCCATATACTGATAGTTAGCTACATGGCAGAGTAGTTAAACATGTTCATATAAAGGGTAATTGCTACATGGCAGAGTAGTTAAACATGTTCATATAAAGGGTAATTGCTACATGGCAGATTAGTCCAACATATCCATATAATGAGAGCTAGCTACATGGCAGAAGAGTCCAAAATGTCCATTTACAGAGAATTAACTTTATGGTAGGGTAGTGCAACATTTTCATATACAGAATTCTAGCTACATGTTAGATGAATCCAACTTGTCTATATACAGATAGCGAGTTATGTGGCAGAGTAGTGGACCATTTCCATATACAGGATTCTAGCTACATGGCAGATCTTTCCTATGTGTTCATATACTGAGAGCTAGCTATATGGCAGACAAGTCCTATATGTTCATATACAGAGAGCTACCTACTTGAGAGATCAGTCCAACATATCCATGTACAGACCTTAGCTACATGACAGACGAGTCCATAATGTCCATATACAGAGAGCTACCTACATGGCAGGGTAGTTCAACATTTCCATATACAGAGTTCTAGGTACATGGCGGATATGTCAAATATGTCCATACACTGAGATCTAGCTAAATGGCAGAGCATTCCAATATGACCATATACAGGGTACTAGCTATATGTCAGATGAGTCCAACATGTCCATATATTGAGAGCTAGCTACATGGCAGAGAAATACAATATGTTCATACACAGAAAGCTATCTAATTGGCAGATCAGTTCAACATATCCATGTACAGAGAGCTAGCAATATGGCAGACGAGTACAAAATGTCCATATACAGAGAGCTAGCCAAATGGCAGAGTATTGCCACTTTTCCATATACAGAGTTCTAACTACAAGGGAAATGAGTACAACTTGTCTATATACAGAGATCTCACTGCATGGCAGAGTAGTTCAACATTTCCTTATACAGAGTTATAGCAACATGGCAGATGTGTCCAACGTGTTCATATACAGAGGGCTAACTACATGCAGGGGAGTCCAACATGTCCATATTCAGGGTAGTAACTACATGGTAGATGTGTCCAAATGTCCAAATGCTGATAGCCACCTACATGACATACGATTCCAATATGTTCATATACAGAGAGCTACCTACTTGGCAGATCAGTCCAACATATCCAAGTACAGAGAGATAGCTACATGACAGACGAATCCAAAATGTCCAAATACAGAGAGCTAGCTACATGGTAGGGTAATGCAACATTTACATATACAGAGTTCTAGGTACAAGGCTGATGAGTCCAACTTGTCTATAGAGAGAGAACTAGCAACATGGCAGAGTATTTCAATATTTCCATATTTAGAGTTCTAGGTATATGGCAGATGTTTCCAATGTGTCCATATACTGTGAGCTAGCTTCATGGCAGAGCAGTCCAACATGTCCATATACAGGGTAGTAGCTACATGTCAGATGAGTGCAACATGTCCTTATATTGAGAGTTAGCTACATGGCAGACAAGTCCAATATGCTCATATAGAGAAAGCTACCTAGTTGGCAAATCAGTTCAACATATCCATGTACAGAGAGATAGCTACGTGGTAGACGAGTCCCATATGTCCATATACAGAGAGCTAGCTACATGGCAGGGTAGTGTAACATTTCCATATACAGATTTCTAGCTAAAAGGCAGATGAGTCCAACTTGTCTATATATAGTGAACTATCTTCATAGAAAGATAGCGCAACATTTCCATATACCGAGTTCTAGCTACATGGCAGATGTGTGCAACGTGTCCATATACTGAGAGCTATCTACAAGGCAGAGTAGTCCAACATGTCCATATGCAGGGTTCTAACTACATGGCATATATGTCCAACTTGTCCATATACTGAGAGCCACGTACATGGCAGACAAGTCCAATATGTTCATATACAGAGAGCTACCTACTTGGGAGATCAGTCCAACGTATCCATGTACAGAGAGCTAGATACATGGCAGTGCAGTACAACATTTCCATATACTGAGTTCTAGCTACATGGCATATGTGTCAAAGGTGTTCATATACAGAGAGGTACCTACATGGCAGACAAGTCCTATATGGTCATATAGAGAGAGCCACCTACTTGGCAGATCAATCCAACATATCTTTGTTCAGAGAGCTGGCTACATGGCAGACGAGTACAAAAATAGTTAACAGAGAGTTAACTACATGGCAGGGTAGTGCAACATTTCCATATATAGAGTTTGAGCTAAATGGCAGATGTGTCTAACGTGTCCATATACTGAAAGGTAGCTATGTGGCAGGATAGTGCAACATATCCATATACAGAGTTCTAGCTACAAGGCAGATGAGTCCAACTTGTCTATATATAGAGATCTAATTACATCAGAGGGTAGTGCAACATTTCCATATACAGTGTTCTAGCAACATAGCAGATGTGTCCACCGTGTCCATATACTGAGAGCTAGCTACATGGCAGAGTAGTTCAACATGTCCATATACAGGGTACTAGCTACATGGCAGATTAGTCCAACATGTCCATGTACTTAGAGCTAGCTACATTGCAGACGATTCCGAAATGTCCATATACAGAGAGCTATCTACATGTCAGTGTATAGCAACATTTCCATATAGGGAGTTCTAATTACAAGTCAGATGAGTCCAACTTGTCTATGTACAGAGAGCTACCTACATGGCAGTGTAGTGTAACTTTTCCATATACAGAGTTCTAGGTACTAGGCAGATGAGTCCAACTTGTGTATATAGGGAGATCTAACTTCATGGCAGGGTTGTGCAACACTTCCATATACAGAGTTCTAACTGCATGGCAGATGTTTTCAACGTGTCCATATACTGAGAGCTAGCTACAAGGCAGTGTATATATATAGTGAACTATCTTCATAGAAAGGTAGCGCAACATTTCCATATACAGAGTTATAGCTACAACATTTCCATATAGAGAGTTCTTGCTACAAGGCAGATGATTCCAACTTGTCTATATACAGAGAGCTAGCTATATGTAAATGTATTGCAACATTTCCATATACAGAGTTCTAGCTACATGTCAGTTGTATCCAACGCGTTCATATACTTAGAGCTAGCTACATGGCAGAAAAGCCCAATACGTTCATATACAGAGAGCTACCTACTTGGCAGGTCAACCCAACATATCCATGTTCAGAGAGGTAGATTCATGGTAGACAATTCCAAAATGTACATGTACAGAGAGCTAGCTACATAGCAGGGTAGTGCAACATTTCCTTATACTGAGTTCTAGCTACATGGATGATGTGTCCAATGTGTACATATACTGAGAGTTAGCTACATGACAGGGTAGTAGCTACATGGCAGATGTGTCCAACGTGTCCATATACTGAGAGACACATACAAGGCAGACAAGTCCAATATGATCTAGCTACAAGGCAGATGAGACCAACTTGTCTATATACAGAGAGTTACCTACATGGCAGAGTAGTGCAACATTTCCATATACAGAGTTCTAGCTACATAGCAGATGGGTCCAACGTGTCCAAATATTTAGAGTTAGCTACATGGCAGAGTAGTACAACATGTCCATATTCAGGGTACTAGCTACAAATCAGATATGTCCAACTTGTTCATGTACTGAGAGTCATCCACATGGTAGAGAAGTCCAATATGTTCATATACAGAGGGTAGCCTACATGGCAGGGTAGTGCTACGTTTCCATATATAGATTTCTAGCTACAAGGCAGATTAGTCCAACGTGTCTATAAATAGAGAGATCTAACTACATGACAGGGTAGTGCAACATTTCCATATAAAGAGTTCTACCTTCATGATAGATGTGTTCAATTTGACCATATACTGAGAGCTAGCTTCATGGCAGAGTAGTCCAATATGTCCATATTCAGAGTATTATCTATATGTCAGATGTGTCCAACTTGTCCATATACAGAGTGTCACCTACTTGACAGACAAGACCAACACATTCATCTACGGAGATCTACTTACTTGACAGGTCAGTCCAACAAATCCATGTTCAGAGAGCTAGATTCATGGCAGACGATTTCAAAATGTGCATGTACAGAGAGCTAGCTACAAAAAGGGTAATGCAACATTTCCCTATAATGAGTTATAGCTACATGGCAGATGTGTCCAATGTGTCCATATGCTGAGAGCTAGCTACATGGCAGAGTAGCACAACATGTCCATATTCAGGGTAGTAGCTACATGGCAGATGTGTCCAACATGTCCATATACTGAGAGCCACATACAGGGTAAATAAGTCCAATATGTTTATATATACATAGCTAACTACTTGGCAGATCCGTCCAACATACCATTTACAAAAAGCTAGTTACTTCGCAGACGAGTCCAAAATGTCCATATTCAGAGAGGTAGATACATGGCATGGTAGTGCAAGATTTCCATATACAGAGTTCTAGCTACAAGGCAGATGAGTCCAACTTGTCTATATACAGAGATCAAACTTCATGGCAGGGTAGTGCAACATTTCCATGTACAGAATTCAAGCTACATGGCAGATGTTTCCAATGTGTCCATAAAATGAGAGCTAGCTACATGGCAGAGTATTACAGCATGTCCATATTCAGGGTAGTAGCTGCATGGCAAATGTGTCCAACATGTCCATATACTGAGAGACACTTACATGGCAGAAAAGTTCAATATGTTCATATACAGAGAGCTACCTACTTTGCAAGACATTACAAAATATCCATGTACAGAAAGCTAGCTACATGGCAGATGAGTCCAAAATGTCCATATATGGAGAGCTAGCTACATGGCAGGGTAGTGCAACATTTCTATATATAGAGTACTAGGTACAAGGCAGATGATTCCAACTTTTTTATATACAGAGAGCTGGCAAAATTTCAGAGTAGTGCTACACTTCCATATACAGAGATCTAGCTAAATGGCAGATGTGTCCAACATGTCCATATACTGAGAGCTATCTTTATGGCATACAAGTCCAATATGTTCATATAATAAGAGCCACCTACTTGGTAGCTATGTCCAACATATCCATGAACAGAGAGCTAGTTACATGGCAGACAAATCCAAAATATCCATATACAGAGATCTAACTACATGGCAGGGTAGTGCAACATTTCCATGTACAGAGTTCTAAGAACATGGGAGATGTGTCCAACGTGTCCATGTACTGAGTGCTAGCTACATGGCAGAGTAGTCCAACATGTCCATATTCAGGGTACTAGCTACATGGCAGATGTGTCCAACGTGTCCATATACTGAGAGCCACATACATAGCAGAGAAGTTCAATATGTTCTTATACAGAGAGCTACCTACTTGGCAGGACAGCACAAAATATCCATGTACAGAGAGCAAGCTATATGGCAGACGAGTCCAAAATGTCCATATACAGAGAGCTAGCTACATGACAGGGCAGTGCAACATTTCCATATACAGATTTCTAGCTACAAGGCAGATGAGAAATTCTTGTCTATATATAGAGATCTAACTTTATGGCAGGGTAGTGCAACATTTCGATATACAGTGTTTTAGCTATAAAGCAGATGAGTACAACTTTTCGATATAAAGAGAACTAGTTATATGGCAGAGTAGTGCAACATTTCCATATACAGAGTTCGAGCTACATTTCAGATCTGTCCAACGTGTCCATATACTGAGAGCTAGCTACATAGCAGAGTAGTCCAACATGTCCATATTCAATGTTCTAGCTATATGGCAGATATTTCTAACGTATCCATATAGTGAGAGCTAGCTACATAGCAGAAAATACCAGTGTGTTCATATACAGAGAGCTAACTACGTGGCAGATCAGTCCAACATATCCATGTACAGAGAGCTAGCTATATGGCACCGAATCCAAAGTGTCCATATACAGAGAGCTAGCTACATGGCAGGGTTGTGAAACATTGCCATATAAACAGTTCTAGCTACAGGCCAATGACTCCAACTTGTCTATAAACAGAGCTCTAAGTACATGGTAGAGTAGGGCAACATTTCCTTATACAGAGTTCTAGCAACATGGCACTTGTGTCCAACGTGTCCATATACTAAGAGCTAGCTACATGGCAGAGAAGTTCAACATGTCCATATACAGGGTACGAGCTACATGTCAAATTAGTTCAACATGCCCATATACTGAGTGCTAGCTATATGGCAGAGAATTCCAATATTTTCATATACAGAGAGCTACCTGCTTGGCAGATCGGTCCAACATATCCATGGACAGAGAGCTAACAGCATGGTACATGAGTCTAAAAGGTCCATATACAGAGAGCTACCTACATCACAGAACAGTCCAAAATATCCATGCAAAGAGAGCTAGCTACATGGCCGACAAGTCCAAAATGTCCATATACAGAGAGATAGCTTCATGGAAGGGAATTGTAACTTTTCCATATACAGAGTTCTAACTACAAGGCAAATGAGTACAACTTGTCTATATACAGAGATCTAACTACATGGCAGTGTAGTACATTTCCATATACTGAGTTCTAGCTACATGGCAGATGTGTCAAAGGTGTTCATATACAGAGAGGTACCTACATGGCAGACAAGTCCTATATGTTCATATACAGAGAGCCACCTACTTGGCAGATCAGTCCAACATATCTATGTACAGAGAGCTGGCTACATGGTAGATGAGTACAAAATGTCCATATACAGAGAATTAGCTACATGGCAGGGTAGTGCAACATTTCCATATACAGTGTTTGAGCTAAATGGCAGATGTGTCTAACTTGTCGATATACTGAGAGCTAGCTATGTGGCAGGATAGTACAACATTTACATATACAGAGTTCTAGCTACAATGCAGATGAATCAAACTTGTCTATATATAGAGATCTAATTACTTCAGAGGGTAGTGCAACATTTCCATATACAGTGTTCTATAAACATAGCAGATGTGTCCAACGTGATCATATACTGAGAGCTAGCTACATGGCAGAGTAGTTCAACATGTCCATATACAGGGTACTAGCTACATGGCAGATTAGTCCAACATGTCCATGTACTTAGAGATAGCTACATGGCAGACGAATCCAAAATGTCCATATACAGAGAGCTAACTTCATGTCAGGGTATAGCAACATTTCCATATAGAGTGTTCTAATTACAAGTCAGATGAGTCCAACTTGTCTATGTACAGAGAGCTAGCTACATGGCAGTGTAGTGTAACAATTCCATATACAGAGTTCTAGGTTCAAGGCAGATGAGTCCAACTTGACTATCTAGAGAGATCTAACTTCATAGCAGGGTTGTGCAACACTTCCATATACAGAGTTCTAACTACATGGCAGATGTTTTCAACGTGTCCATATACTGAGAGCTAGCTACAAGGCAGTGTAGTGCAACATTTCCATATAGAGAGTTCTTCCTACAAGGCAGATGATTCCAACTTGTCTATATACAGACAGCTAGCTACATGTCAATGTATTGCAACATTTCCATATACAGAGTTCTAGCTACATGTCAGTTGTGTCCAACACGTTCATATACTTAGAGCTAGCTACATGGCAGAAAAGCCCAATACGTTCATATACAGAGAGCTACCTAATTGTCGGATCAGTCCAACATATCCATGTATCGAGACATAGCTACATGGTAGGGTAGTGCAACATTTCCATATACATAGTTCTAGCTACATGGCAGATGTGTTCAATGTGTCCATATACTGTGAGCTAGCTACATGGCAGAGTAGACCAATATGACCATATTCAGTATACTAGCTACATGACAGTTATGTCCAACTTGTCCATATACAGAGAGTCACCTACATGGCAGACAAGTCCAATATGTTCAAATACAGAGAGCTACCTACTTGGCAGGTCAGTCCATCATATCCGTGTTCAGAGAGCTAGCTTCACGGATGACGATTCCAAAATGTACATGTAAAGAGAGCTAGCTACATGGCAGGGTAGTGCAACATTTCCCTTTACTGAGTTCTAGCTACATGGAAGGTGGGTCCAATGTGTCCATATACTGAGAGCTAGCTACATGACAGAGTAGTACAACATTTCCATATTCAGGGTAGTAGCTACATGGCAGATGTGTCCAACGTGTCCATGTACTGACAGACACATACAAGGCAGACAAGTCCAATATGATCATATACAGACAGCTCCCTACTTGGCAGCTCAGTCCAACACATCCATGTACAGAGAGTTATCTACATGGCATACAAGTCCAAAATGTCCATATACAGAGACCTAGCCACATGCCAGGGTAGTGAAACATTTCCATATACAGAGTTTTAGCTACAAGGAAGAAGAGTTCAACTTGTCTATACACAGAGAGTTACCTACATGGCAGAGTAGTGCAACAATTCCAGAGTTCTAGGTACATGGCAGATGGGTCCAACGTGTCCAAATATTGAGAGCTAGCAACATGGCAGAGTAGTACAACATGTCCATATTCAGGGTACTAGCTACAAGGCAGATGTGTCCAACTTGTTCATGTACTGAGAGTCACCCACATGGCAGACAAGTCCCATATGTTCATATACAGAGGGTAACCTACTTGACAAATCAGTCCAACATATCTATGTACAGAGAGCTAGCTACATGGCAGACGAGTCGAAAATGTCCATATACAGAGAGCTAGCTACATGGCAATGTAGTGCAACATTTCCTTTCACAGAGTAGTGTGTACAAGGCAGATGATTCCAACTTGTCTATATACAGAGAGCAAGCTACATGGCAGGGTAGTGCTACATTTCCATATAGAGATTTCTAGCTACAAGGCAGATTAGTCAAACTTGTCTATATAGAGAGAGATCTAACTACATGGCAGGGTAGTGCAACATTTCCATATACAGAGTTCTAACTACAAGGCAGATGAGTCCAACTTGTCTATTTACAGAGAGCTAGCTACATGGCAGTATAGAGCTACATTTCCATATACAGATTTCTAGCTATATGGCAGATGTGTCCAATGTGTAATATACTGAGATCTAGCTACATGGCAGAGTAGTCCAATATATTCATATACAGAGGGATATATACTTGGCATATCAGTCCAACATATCTATGTACAGAGAGCTAGCTATATGGCAGATGAGTCCAAAATGTCCTTACACAGAGAGCTAGCTTCATGGGAGGGTAGTGAAACATTTCCTTATACAGAGTTCTGGGTACAAGGCTGATGAGTCCAACTTGTCTATATACAGAGAGCTAGCAACATGTCAGAGTAGTGAAACATTTCCATATACATTGATCTAGCTACATGGCAGACGTGTCCAACGTGTCCATATACTGAGAACTAGCTACATGGCAGAGCAGTCCAACATGTCCATATACATGGTACTAGCTATATGGCAGATGAGTCCAACATATCCATATACAGAGAGCTAACTACAAGTCAGAAAAGTCCAATATGTTCATAAACAGGTAGCTATCTACTTGGCAGATCAGTCCAACACATCCATGTACAGAGAGCCAGCTTCATGACACACAAGTCCAAAATATACATTTTCAGATAACTATGTACATGACAGAGAAGTGCAACATTTCCATTTACGGAGTTCTAACTACAAGGCAGATGAGTCCAATTTGTTTATATACAGAGAGCTAGCTACATGGCAGACGAGTCTAAAATATCCATATCTAGAGTCCTTGCTACATGGCATATGTGTCCAAAGTGTCCAAATACTGAGTCCTAGCTACATGGCAGACAAGTCCAATATGTTCATATACAGAGTGCTATCTAACTGGCAGATAATTCCAACGTATCCATGTACGGAGAGCTAGCTACATGGCAGATGAGTCCAAAATATCCATATACGGAGTGCTAGCTACATGACAGGGAAATGCAACATTTTCATATACAGAGTGCTACCTACATGGGGCTCTGGTAACGTAATGGTTACAAATCGGACTGAGAAATTTAAGGTTAGCAGTTCGAAACTACCAGCCGCTCCATGGTAGAAAGAAGAGGCTTTCTATGCCCATAAAGATTTACACTCTTGGAAACCCTGTACAGGATCGCTAAGGGTTGGAATAGACTAAACAGCACTTAACAACAACAACAACAACGTACATGGCAAAAGATTCCAAAATGTCCATATACAGAGAGCTAGCTACGTGTCAGGGTAGTAAAACATTTTCTTATATTGATTTCTAGTTTCATGGCAGATGTGTCAAAGGTGTTCATATACAGAGAGCTACATACATGGCAGACAAGACCTGTACGGTCATATACAGTGAGCTACCCACTTGGCAGATCATTCCAACATATCCATGCACAGAGAGCTAGCTACATGTCAGACGAGTCCAAATTGTCCACATACAGAGAGCTAGCTACATGGCAGAGTACTGCAACATGTACATATTCAGGGTACAAGCTACATGGCAGATGTGTCCAACGTGTCCATATACTGAGAGCCACCGACAGGGCAGACAAGTCCAATATATTCATACACAGAGAGCTACCTACTTGTCAGATCAGTCCAATATATCCATGTGCAGAGAGCTTGCTACATGGCAGATGAGTCCAATATGTTATTATACAGATAGCTACATACTTAGCAGATTGGTCCAACATATCCATGTACAGAGAGCTAGCTACATGGAAGAAGAGTCAAAATAGTCCATATATGGAGAACTAGCTACATGGCAAGGTAGGGCAACATTTTCACATACAGAGTTCTACCTACAAGGCAGATGAGTGCAACATGTCTATATACAAAGAGCTAGCTACATGGCAGTGTAGAGCAACATTTCCATATACTGAGTTCTAGCTACATTGCAGATGGGTCCAATGTGTCCATATAGTGAAAGCTAACTACATGGCAGACAAGCCCAATATGTTTATATACAGAGAGCTACTTACTTTGCAAATAAGTCCAGCATATCCATGTACAGAAAGCTAGTTACATGGCAGTCGAGCCCAAAATGGCCATATACAAAGAGTTAGCTACATGGCAGGGTAGTGCAACATTTCCATATACAGAGTTCTTGCTACAAGGCAGATGAGTCTAACTTGTCTATTAACAGAGAGCTAGCTACATGGCATAGTAGTGCAACATTTCCAAATACAGAGTTCTAGGTACATGGCAGATGAGTCCAACGTGTCCATATACTGATAGCTACATACATGGTAGAGTATTCTAATACGTCCATATACAGGGTACTAGCTATATGGCAGATGATTCCAACATAATCTTATACAGAGAGCTAACAACAAGGCAAAAATTCCAGTATGTTCATAAGCAGAAAACTATCTACTTTTCAGATCATTCCAACATATCCATGTAAAGAGAGTTAGTTTCATGGCAGATGAGTCCAATATATTAATATACAGATAGCAACCTACTTGGCAAATCAGTACAACATATCAATGTACTCAGAAACATTTCCCTATACAGAGTTTTAGGTACAAGGCCGATGAGTCCAACTTGTCTGTCGACAGAGAGCCAGCTACAAGGCAGAATAGTGCAAAATTTCCATATACAGAATTCTAAGTACATGGCAGAAATGTCGAACGTGTCCATACACTGAAAGCTATCTACATGGCAGAGCAGTCCAACATGTCCATATACAGGATATGAGCTACATGGCCGATGAGTCCAACATGACCATATACTGAGAGCTAGCTACAATGCAGACACGTCCAATGTGTTCATATACAGAGAGCTACCTAATTGACAGATCAGTGTAACATATCAATGTAAAGAGAGCTAGCTACATGGCAGAGTTCTAGCTACATGGCAGATGTGTCCAATGTGTCCATATACTGAGAGCTAGCCACATAGCAGACAAGTCCAATATGTTCATATAGAGAGGGCTACCAACTTGACAGATCACTTCATCATATCCATTTACAGAAATCTAGCTACATGGCAGACGAGCCTAAAATGTTCTTATACAGAGACCTAGCTATATGGCAAGGTAGTGAAACATTTCCATATACAGTGTTCTAGCTACAAGGCAGATGAGTCCAACTTGTCTATATACAGAGATCTAACTACATGTCAGGGTAGTGCAACATTACCATATACAGAGTTCTAACTACAAGGCAGCGTAGTCCAACATGTTCATATTCAGGGTACTAGCTACATGGTATATGTGTCCAACGTGTCCATATATTGAGAGGAACCTATATGGCAGAAAAGCACAATATGTTCATATATAGAGAGCTACCTACTTAGAAGATCAGTACAAAATATCCATGTACAGAGAGCTAGCTACATGGCAGACGAGTCCAAAATGTCCACATACAGAGACCTAGACATATGACAGGGCAGTGCAACATTTCCATAAACAGAGTTCCAGCTACAAGGCAGATGAGTCCAACTTGTCTATATACAGAGAGCTAACTACATGGCAGAGTAGTGCTACTTTCCACATACAGATTGCTAGCTACAAGGCAGATGTGTCCAACATGTCCATATACTGAGAGCTAGCTACATGGCATAGTAGTCCAACATATCCATATTCAGGGTCCAAGCTACATGGCAGATGTGTCCAAATTGTCCATATACTCAGAGTCACCTATTGGCAGACATGTCCAATATGTTCATATTCAGAGAACAATCTACTTAGCAGATCAGTGTAACATACCCATGTACAGAGAGCTAACCACATGATATACGAGTCCAAAATGTCCATATACAAAGAGCTAGCTACATGGAAGTGTAGTGCAACATTTCTATATACGGAGTTCTAGCTACAAGGGAGATGAGTCCAACTTCCATATATACAGAGAGCTAGCTACATGGCAGAGTAGTGCTACATTTCCATATACAGAGTTCTAGCTACATGGCAGATGTGTCCAACGTGTCTATATACTGAGAGCTAGCTACATAGCAGAGTAGTCCAATATGTCCATATTCAGGGTAGTAGCTACATGGCAGATGAGTCCAACGTGTCCATATACTGATAGTCACCTAAAGGGCAGACAAGTCCAATATGTTCATACACAGAAAGCTACCTACTTGTCAGATTCGTCCATCATATCCCTGTACAGAGAGATAGCTACATGGCAGACAAGTCCAATATGTTCATATACAGATAGCTACTTACTTGGCAGATTGGTCCAACATATTTATGTACAGAGATCAAGCTACATAGCAGAAGAGTCGAAATAGTCTATATACAGAAAGCTAGCTACATGGTAAGGTAGGGCAACATTTCCATATACAAAGTTCTAGGTACAAGGCAGATGAGTCCAACTTGTCTAGATAGAGAGAGCTAGCTAAATGGCAGACTAGTGCAACCTTTCCATATACAGAGTTCGAGGTACATGGCAGAGGTGTCCAACATGTCCATATACTGAGAGCTACCTACATGGCAGAATAATCCAACATGTCCATATTCAGTGTACTAGCTACAAGGAAGATGAGTCCAACATAATCATATACAGATAGCTAGCTACAAGGCAAAAAATTCCAGTATGTTCAAAAGCAGATAGCTAACTATTTGCCAGATCAGTCCAACATATCCACGTACAGAATGCTAGATACATGACAGACAAGTCCAATATATTAATATACAGAGAGCAACCTACTTGTCAAATCAGTCCAACATATCCATGTACAAAGAGGTAGCTATATGGAAGAGGAGTTCAAAATTTTCATTTACAGAGAGCTAGCTACATGGCAGGGTAGTGAAACATTTCCAAATAAAGAGTTCTAGGTACAAGGCAGATGAGTCCAACTTTTCTATCGAAAGATAGCTAGCTACATGTCAGAGTAGTGCAACATTTCCATATACAGAGTTCTGGGTACATGGCAGAAATGACCAACGTGACCATACACTGTGAGCTAGCTACATGGCAGACACGTCCAATGTGTTCATATACAGAGAGCTACCTACTTTGGAGATAAGTGTAACATATTCATGTACAGAGAGTTAGATACTTGGCAGACACGTCCCAAATGTCCACATACAGAGAGCTAGCTACATAGTAGGGTAGTGCAACATTTGCATATACAGAGTTCTAGCTACAAGGCAGATGAGTCCAACTTTTCTACATACAGAGAGCTAACTACATGGCAGTGTAGAGAAACATTTACATATACAGAGTTCTAGCTACATAGCAGATGTGTCCAACGTGTCCATATACTGAGAGCTAGCTACTTGGCAGAGTAGTCCAACATGTCCAACTAAAGGGTACTAGCTACATGGCAGATGAGTCCATCAGGTCCATATACTGAGAGCTAGCTAAATTGCAGAATATTCCATCATGTCCATATACAGGGTACTAGCTACTTGGCAGAGGTGCCCAACGTGTCCATATACTGAAAGCTATCTACATAGCAGACAAGTCCAATATGTTCATATACACAGAGCAAGCTACATGGCAGGGTAGTGCAACATTTCCATATACAGTGTTCTAGCAACATGGCAGATGTGTCCAACGTCTCTATATACAGAAAGGTAGCTACATGGCAGTGTAATGCAACATTTACACATACAGAGTTCTAGCTGCAAGGCAATTGAGTCCAATTTGTCTATATACAGAGAACTAGCCACAAGGCAGAGTAGTGCAACATTTCCATATACAGAGTTCTAGCTACATGGCAGATGTGTCCAAAATGTCCATATACTGAGAGGTACCTACATGGCAATTCAGACCAACTTATACAAGTACAGATATCGAGCTACATGGCACACTAGTATAAAATGTCCATATAAAGAGAGCTAGCTTCATGGCAAGGTAGTGCAACATTTCCATATACAGAGATCTAGGTCCAAGGCAGATGATTCGAAATTGTCTATATACAAAGAGGTCGCTACATGGCAGAGTAATACATCATGTCCACATACAGGGTACTAGCTACATGGCAGATGAGTCCAACATGTCCATATACTGAGAGCTAGCTACATGGCAGGGTAGTGCATCATTTCCATATACAGATTTCTAGCTACATGTTAAATGAGTCCAACTTGTCTACATACAGTGAGCTAGCTACATGGAAGAGTAGTGCAACAATTCCATATACAGGGTACTAACTACATGGCAGATGAGTGCAACAAGTCCATATACTGAGAGCTAGCTACATGGCAGATGAGTTCAATATGTTCATATAGAGAGAGCTACCTACTTGGCAGTTCATTCCATTATATCCATGTACAGAGAGTTAGCTACATGGCAGATGAGTCGAAAATGTCCATATACAGAGAGCTAGCTACATCGCAGAGTAGTGAAACATTTCCATATACAGAGTTTTAGCTACATGGCAATTGTGTCAAACATGTACATATACTGAGAGCTACATACATGGCAGGTCAGTCCAAAATATCCATGCACAGTGAGTTAACTTAATGTCAGTCTAGTCCTAAATGTCCATATAAAGAGTCCTAGCTACATGGCTGAATGTCCAACGTGTCCATATATTGAGAAGTAGCTACATGGCAGAGTAGTGCCACATGTCCATATACAGGGTACTAGCTACATGGAAGATGAGTTCAAAATGTTCATATACAGAAAGTAGTACATGGCAGAGTTGTGCAGAGATCAAGCTACATGGCAGATGAGTCAAACGTGTTCATATACAGAGAGCAAGCTTCATGGCAGAGAGGTCCAACATGTTCATATACATTGCACTAGCTACATGGTAGATGTGTCCCACATGTCCATATACTGAGAG
>NW_006408975.1:482944-496372 GCF_000296735.1 Chrysochloris asiatica
TGGCAGCGGTAGTGAGGTTGGCCCAGGATCGGACATTGTTTCGTTCTGCTGTGCATGGGGTCGCTATGAGTCAGTTCCAACTCGATGGCACCTGACAACAACAACAGCAACCTACATGGCATAGTGGACCAACATGTCCATATACAGGATACTAGCTACAAGAGAGATGATCCCAACTTGGCTAAATACAGAGAACTAGCTACATGGTAGAGTAGTGTAAAATGTCCGTATATACAGTACTAGCTACATGGCAGATGAGTCCAACATGTCCCTATACTGAGAGCTAGCTACATGGTAAACAAATCCAAAATGTTCATATACAGGAAGCTCTCTATATGGCAAGGTAGTGCAACATTTCCAAAACAGAGTTCTAGCTACAAGGCAGATGAGTCCAACTTGTCTATATACTGACAGCTAGGTAAATGGCAGACAAGTACAATATGTTCATATACAGAGAGCTAACAACTTGGCAGATCAGTCCAACATATTCATGTACAGAGATAGCTACATGGCATTTGAGTCCAAAATGTCCATATACAGAGACATAGCTACATTGCATGGAAGTGCAACATTTCCGTATACAAAGTTCTAGCTACAAGGCAGATGGTTCCAAAATGTCCATATACAGAGAGCTAGCTATATGGCAGGGTAGTGCAATATTTCCATATACAATGATGTAGCTACAAGACAAATGAGACAAACTTGTCTATATACAGAGTTAACTTCAAGGCAGAGTAGTGCAACATTTCGATATACAGAGCTCTAGCTATAATGCAGAAGTGTCAAACTTGTCCATATACTGAGAGCTACCTACAGGGCAGATCCGTCCAAAATATCCATAAAAAGAGAGCAAGCTACATGGAGACGAGTCCAAATTGTCCATATACAGAGAGCTAGCTACATGGGAGACAAGTCCAATATGTTCATATACAGAAAGCTACCTACTTGGCAGATCAGTCCAACATATCCATGTTCAGAGAGCTAGCTATATGACAGATGAGTCCAATATGTCCATATAGACAGAGCTAGCTACATGGTAGAGTAGAGCAACATTTCCATATAGAGAGTTCTAATTACAAGGCAGATGAGTCCAACTTGTCAATACACAGAGAGCTAGCTACATGACAGAGTAATGCAACATTTCCATATACAAAATTCTAACTACATGGTAGATGTGTCCAAAGTGTCCATATACTGTGAGCTAGCTACATGGCAGATCAGCCCAACGTGTCCATATACTGTGAAGTAGCTTCATGGCAGATGAGTTCAAAATGTCCATATACAGAGAGCTAGCTACATGGCAGGGTAGTGCAACATTGCCATATACAGTGTTCTATCTACAGGGCAGATATGACCAACATGTCCATATACTGAGAGTTAGCTACATGGCAGAGTAGTCCAACATGTCCATATACAGGGTATTAGCCATATGGCAGATGAGTCCAACATATCCATATACTGAGAGCTAGCTACATGGCAGAGAAGTCCAATATGTTCATATACAAGGAGGTAGCTACATGGCAGGGTAGTGAACATCACCATATACAGAGTTCTAGCTACATGGCAGATGTATCCATCGTGTCCATATACTGAGAGCTAGCTACATGACAGAGTAGTCCAATCTGTCCATATTCAGGGTACTAGCTACATGGCAGATGAGTCCAACATGTACATATACTGAGAGCTAGCTCCAGGGCAGACAAGTCCAATATGTACATATACAGAGAGAAACCTACTTGGCAGATCAGTCCAACATATCCATGTACAGAGCGGTATCTATATGGCAGACAAGTCCAAAATGCCCAATATACAGAGAGTTAACTACATTGCAGTGTAGTGCAATATTGTCCATTTATAATTTTCTAGCTATAAGTCAGATTATTTGAACTTTTCTATGTACAGAGAGCTAGCTACATGTCAGAGTAGTGCATGCAATATTTCCATATACACAGTTATAGCTACAAGGAGGATAAGTCCAATTTGTCTGTATGCAGAGACCTAACTACATGGCAGGGTAGTGCAACATTTCAATATACAGAGTACTTGCTACAAGGCAGATGAGTCCAACTAGTCTATATACAGAGAGCTACCTACATGGCAGGGTAGTGTAACATGTCCATATACAGGATAATATGTACATGGCAGATGAGTCCAACATGTCCATATATAGAAAGCAAGCTACATGGCAGACAAGTCCAATATGTTCGCATACAGAAGCTAGCTACATGGCAGCATAGAGAACTTTTCCATATACAGTGTTCCAGCTACATGGCACATGTGTCCAACGTGTCCTTACATTGAGAGCTAGCTCCATGGCAGAGCACTCCAACATGTCCATATTCAAGGTACTAGCTACATGGCAGATGTGTCCAACGTGTCCATCTGCTGGGAGCCACCTACATGGCAGATAAGTCTAATATGTTCATATACAGAGAGCTACCTACTTGGCAGATCAGTCCAACATATCTATGCACAGAGAGATAGATACTTGGAAGATGAGTCCAAAATGTTCATATACAGAGAACTATCTAGCTACATGGCAGGGTAGTGCATCATTTCCATATACATGGTTCTAGCTAAAAGTCAGATGAGTCCAACTTGTCAATATACAGAGAGCTAGACAAATGGCAGAGCAGTCCAACATGTCCATATACAGATTTTCTAGCTACATGGCAGATGAGTCCAAAATGCCCATATACATTGTGGTAGCTACATGGCATGGTAGTGCAACATTCCCATATACAGAGCTCTAGCTACAAAGCAGATGAGTCCAACTTGTCTATATACAGAGATCTAACTACATGGCAGGGTAGTTCAACAATTCCATATATAGAGTTCTAGCAACATGGCAGATGTGTTCAATGTGTCCTTAAACTGAGGGCTAATTGCATGGCAGAGTAATCCAGCATGTCCACATTCTGGGTACAAGGTACATGGCAGATATGTCCAACGTGTCCATATGCTGAGAGCCACCTACATGGCAGACAAGTCCAATATGTTGTTATCACAGAGCTACCTACTTGGCAGATCACTGTAACATTTCCATGTACAGAGAGCTAGTTACATGTCAGAGGATTCCAAAATGTCCATATACAGAGAGATAGCCACATGACAAGGTAGTGCAACATTTCCATATACAGAGTTCTATCTACATGGCAGATGTTTCCAATGTGTCCGTATACTGAGAGCTAGCTACATGGCAGACAAGTCCAATATGTTCATTTACAAGGAGCTACCCACTTGGCAGATAAGCCCAACACATCCATGTACAGATAGCTAGCTACATGGCACACGAATCCAAAATGTTCATATACAGAGAGCTAGCTACATGGCAGGGTAGTACAACATTTCCATATACTGAATTCTAGCTACATGGCAGATGTGTCAAAGGTCACCATATACAGAGAAATACCTAAATGGCATAGAAGTCCTATATGTTCATATACAGAGAGCTACATATTTGGCAGATAAGTCGAAGATATCCATGTGCAAATAGTTAACCACATGGCAGATGAGGCCAAAATGTCCATATACAAAGAACTAGCTACATGGCAGTGTAGTGTAACATTTCCATATACAGAGTTCTAGCTACAAGGCAGATGAGTCCAACTTATCTATATACAGAGAGCTAGCTACATGCCAGAGTAGTGGACCATATCCATATACAGAGTTCGAGCTACATGGCAGATGTGTCCAACGTGTTCATATACTGAGAGATAGATACATGGCAGAATAGTCCATCATGTCTATATTCAGTGTAGTAGCTACATGACAGATGTCTCCATGGTGTCCATATGCTGTGAGCCACCCACATGGCAGACAAGTCCAACATGTTCATATACTTACAGCTACCTATTTGACAGATAAGTCCAACATATCCACGTACAGAGAGCTAAGTACATGGCAGATGACTCCAAAATGTCTATATACAGGGAGCTAGCTACATGTCAGGGTAGTGAAACATTTCCATATACAGAATTGTAGGTATATGGCATATATGTCCAATGTGTTCATATACTGAGAGTTAGCTACATGGCAGATGAGTACAGCATGTGTGTATTTAGGGGGCTAGCTTCAAGGCAGATGAGTCCAACATGTCTATATACAGAGAGCTAGGTACATGGCAGGGTAGTGCAATATTTCCATATACAGAGTTCTAACTACATGGCAGATGTGTCCAAAATGTCCATAAACTGAGAGCTAGCTACATGGCAGACAAGTCCAATATGTCCATATATAGAGAGCTACTTACATGACAGTTAAGTAAAACATATCTTTGTATAGAGAGCTAGCGTCATGGCACAGGAGTCCAAAATGTCCCTCTTCAGAGAGTTAGCTACATGGCAGGGTCGTGCAACATTTCCATATACAGAGTTCGAGCTACATGACAGATGCTGGCAAAGTGTCCATGTACTGAGAGCTAGCTACATGGCAGAGTATTACAACATGTCCATATTCAGGATAGCTACATGGCAGATGTGTCCTACGTGTCCATATACTGAGAGCCACTTACATGGCACCATGTCTTATATGTTCATATAGAGAGAGCTACCTACTTTGCATATCAGTCCAACATTTTCATGTATAGAGAGCTAGCTACATTGAAGTGAAATCCAAAATGTTCATATTCAGAGAACTAGCTACATGGTATGGTAGTGAAACATTTCCATATATAGAGTTCTAGGTATATGGCTGATGTGTCCAACATGTCCATATACTGAGATTTAGCTACATGGCAGATGAGTCCAGCATGTGTATATTTAGAGGGTAGGTACAAGGGAGATGAGTCCAATATATCTATATACAGAGAGCTAGGTAAAGGGCAGTGTAGTGCAATATTTCAATATACAGATTTCTAGCTATAAGGCAGATTAGTCCAAGTTACTCTAAATACAGAGAGCTAGCCACATGGCAGTGTAGTGCAACATTTCCATATACAGGGTCGTAGCTACATGGCAGATGTGTCCAACATGTCTATATATTGAGATCTAGCTACATGGCAGACATGTCCACTATGTTCATATATAGAGAACTACGTACTTGAAATATCAGTCCAAGATATCCTTGTACAGAGAGCGAGTGTCATGGAAGACTAGTCGAAAATGTACATATACAGAGAGCTAGCTACATTGTAGGGTAGTGCAACATTTCCATATACACAGTTTTAGCTACATGGCAGATGTGGCCAACTTGTCCATATACTGAGAGCTAGTTACATGGCAGAGTAGTGCAACATGTCCATATTCAGGGTAGTAGCTACATGGCAGATGTGTCCAACATGTCCATATATTGAGAACCACCTACAGGGCATAGAAGTATTAAATGTTCATATAAAGAGAGCTACCTACTTGGCAGTTAAGTCCAGCAAATCCATGTACAGAGAGCCAGCTACATGGCTGATGAGTCCAAAATGTCTATATTCAGAGAGCTAGCTACATGGCAGGGTAGTGAAACATTTCCATATACAGAGTTCTAGGTATATGGCAGATGTGTCCAATGAGTCCATATACTGAGAGATAGCTACATGGCACATGAGTCCAGCATGTGTATATTTAGAGGGCTAGCTACAAGGCAGATGAGTCCAACATGTCTAAATACAGAGAGCTAGGTTCATGGCAGGGTAGTGCAACATTTCAATATACAGATTTCTAGCTACAAGGCAGATGAGTCCAACTTGTCTAAATATAGAAAGATAACTACATGTCAGGGTATTGCAGCATTTCCATATACAGAGTTCTAGCTACATGGCAGACAAGTCCAATATGTTCACATGTAGAGAGCTACCTACTTAACAGATCAGTCCAACATATCCATGTACAGAGAACAAGCGTCATGGCAGACGACTACAAAATGCCATAAAATGGAGAGCTTGCTACATGGTAGTGTAGTGGAACATTTCCATTTACAGAGTTCTAGCTACAAGTCAGTTGTGTCCAACTTGTCTATATACAGGGCTCTAACTACCTGGCAGGGTAGTGCAACATTTCCATAAACGGAGTTCTAGCAACATGGCAGATTTGTCCAACGTGTCCATATACTGATAGTTAGCTACATGGCAGAGTAGTTAAACATGTTCATATAAAGGGTAATAGCTACATGGCAGATTAATCCAACATGTCCATATAATGAGAGCTAGCTACATGGCAGAAGAGTCCAAAATGTACATTTACAGAGAGTTAACTTTATGGTAGGGTAGTGCAACATTTTCATATACAGAATTCTAGCTACATGTTAGATGAGTCCAGCTTGTCTATATACAGAGAGCTAGTTACATGGCAGAGTAGTGGACCATTTCCATTTACAGGATTCTAGCTACATGGCAGATATTTCCTACGTGTTCATATACTGAGAGCTAGCTATATGGCAGACAAGTCCTTTATGTTCATATACAGAGAGCTACCTACTTGAGAGATCAGTCCATCATATCCATGTACAGACCTTAGCTACATGACAGACGAGTCCAAAATATCCATATAGAGAGAGCTACCTACATGGCAGGGTAGTGCAACATTTCCATATACAGAGTTCTAGGTACAAGGCAGATGTGTCAAATATGTCCATACACTGAGATCTAGCTAAATGGCAGGGCAGTCCAATATGTCCATATACAGGGTACTAGCTACATGTCAGATGAGTCCAACATGTCCATATATTGAGAGCTAGCTACATGGCAGAGAAATACAATATGTTCATATACAGAGAGCTATCTAATTGGCAGATCAGTTCAACATATCCATGTACAGAGAGCTAGCTACATGGCAGACGAGACCAAAATGTCCATATACAAAGAGCTAGCTTCATGGCTGCGTATTGCCACTTTTCCATATACAGAGTTCTAACTACAAGGCAAATGAGTACAACTTGTTTATATACAGAGATCTAACTGCATGGCAGAGTCGTTCAACATTTCCTTATACAGAGTTATAGCAACATGGCAGATGTGTCCAATGTGTCTATATACTGAGGGCTAGCTACATGCAGAGGAGTCCAACATGTCCATATTCAGGGTACTAACTACATGGTAGATGTGTCCAAATGTCCAAATGCTGATAGCCACCTACATGGCATATGATTCCAATATGTTCATATACAGGAGCTACCTACTTGGCAGATCAGTCCAACATATCCAAGTACAGAGAGATAGCTACATGGCAGACGAATCCAAAATGTCCAAATACAGAGAGCTTGCTACATGTTAGGGTAATGCAACATTTACATATACAGAGTTCTAGGTACAAGGCTGATGAATCCAACTTGTCTATAGAGAGAGAGCTAGCAACATGGCAGAGTATTGCAATATTTCCATATTTAGAGTTCTAGGTATATGGCAGATGTGTCCAATGTGTCCATATACTGTGAGCTAGCTTCATGGCAGAGCAGTCCAACATGTCCATATACAGGGTAGTAGCTACATGTCAGATGAGTGCAACATGTCCTTATATTGAGAGTTAGCTACATGGCAGACAAGTCCAATATGTTCATATAGAGAAAGCTACCTAGTTGGCAAATCAGTTCAACATATCCATGTACAGAGAGATAGCTACGTGTTAGACAAGTCCCATATGTCCATATAGAGAGAGCTAGCTACATGGCAGGGTAGTGTAACATTTCCATATACAGATTTCTAACTAAAAGGCAGATGAGTCCAACTTGTCTATATATAGTGAACTAACTTCAAAGAAAGGTAGCGCAACATTTCCATATACCGAGTTCTAGCTACATGGCAGATGTTTCCAACGTGTCCATATACTGAGAGCTATCTACATGTCAGAGTAGTCCAACATGTCCATATGTAGGGTTCTAGCTACATGGCATATATGTCCAACTTGTCCATATACTTAGAGCCACCTACATGGCAGACAAGTCCAATATGTTCATATACAGAGAGCTACCTACTTGGGAGAGCAGTCCAATATATCCAAGTACAGAGAGCTAGTTACATGGCAGTGTAGTACAGCATTTCCATATTCTGAGTTCTAGCTACATGGCAGATGTGTCAAAGGTGTTCATATACAGAAAGGTATCTACCTGGCAGACAAGTCCTATATGTTCATACACAGAGAGCCACCTACTTGGCAGATCAGTCCAACATATCTATGTACAGAGAGCTGGCTACAAGGCAGACAAGTACCAAAATAGTTAACACAGATTTAACTACATGGCAGGATAGTGCAACATATCCATATACAGAGTTCTAGCTACAAGACAGATGAGTCCAACTTGTCTATATATAGAGATCTAATTACATCGGAGGGTAGTGCAACATTTCCATATACGTGTTCTACCACCATAGCAGATGTGTCCACCGTGTCCATATACTGAGAGCTAGCTACATGGCAGAGTAGTTCAATATGTCCATATACAGGGTACTAGCTACATGGCAGATTAGTCTAACATGTCCATGTACTTAGAGCTAGCTATATGGCAGACGATTCAGAAATGTCCATATACAGAGAGCTATCTACATGTCAGGATATAGCAACATTTCCATATAGAGAGTTCTAATTACAAGTCAGATGAGTCCAACTTGTCTATGTACAGAGAGCTAGCTACATAGCAGTGTAGTGTAACATTTCCATATATAGAGTTCTAGGTACAAGGCAGATGAGTCCAACTTGTGTATATAGGGAGATCTAACTTCATGGCAGGGTCATGCAACACTTCCATATACAGAGTTCTAACTACATGGCAGATGTTTTCAATGTGTCCATATACTGAGAGCTATCTACAAGGCAGTGTAGTGCTACATTTCCATGTAGAGAGTTCTTGCTACAAGGCAGATGATTCCAACTTATCTATATACAGAGAGCTAGCTACATGTCAGTTGTGTCCAATGCGTTCATATACTTAGAGCTAGCTACATGGCAGAAAAGCCCAATACTTTCATATACAGAGAGCTACCTAATTGGCAGGTCAGTACTGAGAGCTAGCTACAAGGCAGGGTAGTGCAACATTTCCATATACATAGTTCTAGCTACACGGCAGATGTGTTCAATGTGTCCGTACACTAAGAGCTAGCTACATGGAAGAGTAGACCAATATGTCCATATTCAGTGTACTAGCTACATGGCAGATGTGTCCAACTTGTCTATATACAGAGAGTCACTTACATAGTAGACAAGTCCAAAATCTTCAAATGCAGAGAGCTACCAACGTGGCAGTTCAGTCCAACATATCCAAGTTCAGAGAGCTAGATTCATGGTAGATGATTCCAAAATGTACATGTACAGAGAGCTAGCTACATGGCAGGGTAGTGCAACATTTCCTTATACTGAGTTCTAGCTACATGGACGATGTGTCCAATGTAGTGCAACATGTCCATATTCAGGGTAGATGTGTCCAACATGTCCGTATACTGAGAGACACATTCAAGGCAGACAAGTCCAATATGATCATATATAGACAGCTCCCTACTTGGCAGATCAGTCCAACATATCCATGTACAGAGAGTTATCTACATGGCATACGAGTCCAAAACGTCCATATACAGAGACCTAGCCACATGCCAGGGTAGTGCAACATTTCCATATACAGAGTTTTAGCTACAAGGAAGATGAGTCCAACTTGTCTATATACAGAGAGTTATGTACATGGCAGAGTAGTGCAACATTTCCATATACAGAGGTCTAGCTACATGGCAGATGGGTCCAACGTGTCCAAATATTGAGAGATAACTACATGGCAGAGTAGTACAACATGTCCACATTCAGGGTACTAGCTACAAGTCAGATATGTCCAAATTTTTCATGTACTGAGAGTCACCCACATGGTAGAGAAGTCCAATATGTTCATATACAGAGCGAAAACCTACTTGGAAGATCAGTCCAACATATCTATGTACAGAGAGCTAGCTACATGGCAGACGAGTCCAAAATGTCCATATGCAGAGAGCTAGCTACATAGCAATGTAGTGCAACATTTCCATATACAGAGTACTGTGTACAAGGCAGATGATTCCAACTTGTCTATATACAGAGAGTAAGCTACATGGCAGGGTAGTGCTACGTTTCCATATATAGATTTCTAGCTACAAGGCAAATTAGTCCAACTTGTCTATATATAGAGAGATCTAACTACATGACAGGGTAGTGCAACATTTCCATATACAGAGTTCTACCTTCATGGCAGATGTGTTCAATGTGACCATATACTGAGAGGTAGCTACATGGCAGAGTAGTCCAATATGTCCATATTCAGAGTACTATCTATATGTCAGATGTGTCCAATTTGTCCATATACAGAGTGTCACCTACATGACAGAGAAGTCCAACATGTTCATCTACAGAGATCTACTTACTTAGCAGGTCAGACCAACATATCCATGTTCAGAGACCTAGATTCATGTCAGACGATTCCAAAATGTGCATGTACAGAGAACTAGCTACATGGAAGTGTAGTGCAACATTTCCCTATACTGAATTCTATCTACATGTCAGATGTGTCCAATGTGTCCATATACTGAGAGCTAGCTACATGGCAGAGTAGCACAATATGTCCATATTCAGGGTAGTAGTTACATGGCAGATGTGTCCAACATGTCCATATACTTAGAGCCACATACAGGGTAAACAAGTTCAATATGTTTATATATAGATAGCTAACTACTTGGCAGATCAGTCCAACATACCATTTACAGAAAGCTAGTTACTTCGCAGATGAGTCCAAAATGTCCATATACAGAGAGTGAGATACATGGCATGGTAGTGCCAGATTTCCATATATAGACTTCTAGCTACAAGGCAGATGAGTCCAACTTGTCTATATACAGAGATCTAACTACATGGCAGGGTAGTGCAACATTTCCATGTACAGAGTTCAAGCTACATGGCAGATGTGTCCAATGTGTCCATATATTGAGAGCTAGCTACATGGCAGAGTATTACAATATGTCCATATTCAGGGTAGTAGCTGCATGGCAGATATGTCCAACATGTCCATATTCTGAGAGACACCTACATGGCAGACAAGTTCAATATGTTCATATACATAGAGCTACCTACTTTGCAAGACATTACAAAATATCCATGTACAGAGAGCTAGCTACATGGCAGATGAGTCCAAAATGTCCATATACGGAGAGCTAGCTACATGGCAGGGTAGTGCAACATTTCCATATATAGAGTACTGGGTACAAAAAGATGATTCCAACTTGTCTATATACAGAGAGCTGGCCAGATTGCAGAGTAGTGTAACACTTCCATATACAGAGTTCTAGCTAAATGGCAGATGTGTCCAACGTGTCCATATACTGAGAGCTAGCTTTATGGCAGACAAGTCCAATATGTTCATATACTAAGATCTACCTACTTGGCTTCTATGTCGAACATATCCATGGACAGAGAGCTAGTTACATGGCAGACAAATCCAAAATATCCATATACATAGAGCTAGATACATGGCATGGTACTGCAACATTTCCATATACAGATTTCTAGCTACAAGGCAGATGAGTTAAACTTATCAATATACAGAGATCTAACTACATGGCAGGGTAGTGCAACATTTCCTTGTACAGAGTTCTGAGAACATGGCAGATGTGTCCAACGTGTCCATATACTGAGTGCTAGCTACATGGCAGAGTAATCCAACATGTCCATATTCAGGGTACTAGCTACATGGCAGATGTGTCCAACGTGTCCATATACTGAGAACCACTTACATAGCAGAGAAGTTCAATATGTTCTTATACAGAGAGCTACCTACTTGGCAGGACAGCACAAAATATCCATGTACAGAGAGCGAGCTATATGGCAGACAAGTCCAAAATGTCCACATACAGAGAGCTAGCTACATGGCAGGGTAGTGTAACTTTTCCATATACAGATTTCTAGCTACAAGGCAGATGAGAACATCTTGTCTATATATAGAGATCTAACTTTATGGCAGAGTAGTGCAACATTTCGATATACAGAGTTCTAGCTACAAGGCAGATGAGTCCAACTTTTCAATATAAAGAGAGCTAGTTACATGGCAGAGTAGTGCAACATTTCCATATACAGAGTTCGAGCTACATTTCAGATGTGTCCAACGTGTCCATATACTGAGAGCTAGCTACATAGCAGAGTAGTCCAACATGTCCATATTCAATGTTCTAGCTATATGGCAGATATTTCTAACGTGTCCATATACTGAGAGCTAGCTATATTGCAGAAAATACTAGTGTGTTCATATACAGAGAGCTAACTACTTGGCAAATCAGTCCAACATATCCATGTACAGAGAGCTAGCTATATGGCACCGAATCCAAAGTGTCCATATACAGAGAGCTAGCTACATGGCAGGGATGTGAAACATTTCCATATAAAAAGTTCTAGCTACAGGCCGATGAGTCCAACTTGTCGTTATACAGAGCTCTAACTACATGGTAGATTAGGGCAACATTTCCTTATACAGAGTTCTAGCAACATGGCACATGTGTCCAAAGTGTCCATATACTGGGAGCTAGCTACATGGCAGAGAAGTTCAACATGTCCATATACAGGGTACTAGCTACATGTCAAATTAGTCCAATATGTCCATATATTGAGTGCTAGCTATATGGCAGAGAATTCGTATATTTTCATATACAGAGAGATACCTGCTTGGCAGATCAGTCCAACATATCCATGGACAGAGAGCTAAAAGTTCCATATACAGAGTCTAAAAGGTCCATATACAGCATGGCACACAAGTCTAAAAGTTCCATATACAGAGAGCTACCAACATCACAGAATAGTCCAAAATATCCATGCAAAGAGAGCTATCAACATGGCCAACGAGTTCAAAATGTCCATATACAGAGAGCTCGCTACATGACAGTGTAGTGCAACATTTCCATATACAGAGTTCAAGGTACATGGCAGATGTGTCAAATATGTCCATACACTGAAATCTAGCTAAATGGCAGAGCATTCCAACATGTCCTTATACAGGGTACTAGGTACATGTCAGATGAGTTTAACATGTCCATATATTGAGAGCTAGCTACATGGCAGACAAGCACAATATGATCATATACAGAGCACTATCTAATTGGCAGATCAGTTCTACATATCCATGTACAGAGAGCTAGCAATATGGCAGACGAGTCCAAAATGTCCATATACAGAGAGCTAGCTACATGGCATGGTATTGCAACATTTCCATATACAGAGTTCTAACTACAAGGCAGATGAGTACATCTTGTCTATATACAGAGATCTAACTACATGGCAGAGTAGTTCAACATTTCCATATACAGAATTCTAGCAACATGGCAGATGTGTCCAACGTGTCCATATACTGAGGGCTATCTACATGGCAGAGTAGACCAACATTTCCATAATCAGGGTACTAACTATATGGCAGATGTGTCCAATGTGTCCAAATGCTGAGAGCCACCTACATGGCATACATGTCCAATATGTTCATATACAGAGAGCTACCTACTTGGCAGATCAGCCCAACATG
>NW_006408975.1:497287-497938 GCF_000296735.1 Chrysochloris asiatica
ATACAGAGCACTACCTACATGGCAGACATGTCCTATATGTTCATATACAGAGAGCTACCTACATGGCAGATCAGTCCAACACATCTATGTACAGAGAGCTGGCTACATGGCAGATGAGTACAAAATGTCCATATACAGAGAGTTAGCTACACGGCAGAGTAGTGCAACATTTCCATATACAGAGTTCGAGCTAAATGGTAGATGTCTAACGTGTCCATATACTGAGAGCTAGCTACATGGCAGGATAGTGCAACATTTCCATATACAGAGTTCTAGCTACAAGGCAGATGATTCCAACTTTTCTCTATATAGAGATCTAACTACATCGGAGGGTAGTGCAACATTTCCATATACAGAGTTCTAGCAACATAGCAGATGTGTCCAACGTGTCCATATACTGAGAGCTAGCTACATGGCAGAGTAGTTCAACATGTCCACATACAGGATACTAGCTACATGGCAGATTAGTCCAACATGTCCATGTACTTAGAGCTAGCTACATGGCAGACGAGTCCAAAATGTCCATATACAGAGAGCTATCTACATGGCAGGGTATAGCAACATTTCCATATAGAGAGTTCAAACTACAAGTAAGATGAGTCCAACTTGTCTAAGTACAGAGAGCTAACTACATGGCAGGGTAGTGTAACA
>NW_006408975.1:498642-506330 GCF_000296735.1 Chrysochloris asiatica
GGAGAAAGATGAGGCTTTCTACTCCCGTAAAGGTTTACACCCTTGAAAACCCTGTACAGGGGCACTATGGGTCGGAACCGACTCGACAGCATTTAACAACAACAAGCTACAAGGCAGATGAGTACAACTTGTTTATATGCAGAGAGTTACCTACATGGTAGAGTAGTGCAACATTTCCATATATATAATTCTAGCTACCTTGCAGATGTGTTCAATGTGTCCATATACTGAGTGCCACCTACTGGGCAGAAAAATCCAACATAGTCCATTATAGAGAGCTACCTACTTGGCAGATCAGTCCAATATATCCATGTACAGAGATCTAGTTACATGGCAGACAAGTCCAAAATGTTCATGTACAGAGAGCTAGCCACATGGCAGGGTAGAGCAACATGTCCATATACAGAGTAATAGCTACAAGGCAGATGGGTCCAACTTGTCTATATACCGAGAGCTAGCTACACAGCAGAGTAGTGCATCATTTCCATATCCAGATTTGTAGGTACATGGCAGATGTGTTCAACGTGTCCATATACTGAGAGCTAGCTACATAGCAGACGAATCCAAAATGTTCATATACAAAGAGCTAGCCACATGGCAGGGTAGTGCAACATTTCCATATACAGAGTTCTAGCTACAAGGCAGATGAGTAAAACATGTTATATACAGAGAGCTAGCTACATGGCAGAGTAGTGCAACATTTCCATATACAGAATGCTAGCTACATGGCAGATGTGTTCAACGTGTCCATATACTGAGAGGTAGCTACAAGTTAGAGGACTGTAACATGTCCATATTCAGGGAAGTAGCTACATGGCAGATGTGTCCAACTTGTCCATATACTTAGAGCCACCTTCAGGACAGAGAAATCCAATATGTTCCTATATAGAGAACTACCTAATTGGCAGATCAGTCCAGCATATCCATGTACAGGGAGCTTGTTACATGACAGACGAGTCCAAAATGTCCATATACAGAGAGCTAGACACATGGCAAGATAGTTCAACATTTCCATATACAGAGTTCTAGCTACGAGACAGATGAGTCCAACTTGCCTATGTATAGAGAGCTAGCTACATGGCAGAGTAGTTCAACATTTCCGTATACAGAGTCCTAGGTACATGGCAGATGTGACCAACTTGTTCATATACTGAGAGTCATCCACATGACAGACAAGTCCAATATGTTCATATACAGAGAGCTACCTACATGTCAGATCATTGCAACATATCCATGTACAGAGAGCTAGCTACATGGCAGATGAGTCCAAAATGTCCCTATACAGCGAGCTAGCTACATGGCAGATGAGTCCAAAATGTCCATATACAGAGAGCTAGCCACATGGCAGGGTAGTGTAACATTTACATATACCGAGTTCTAGCTACAAAGCAGATAAGTCCAACTTTTTTACATAGAGAGAGATAGCTACAATGCAGAGTAGTGCAACATTTCCACATACAGAGTTCTAGCTACATGCCAGATGTGTTCAACGTGTCCATATACTGAGAGCTAGCTACATGGCAGAGTAGTCCAACATGTCCATATTCAGGGTAGCAGCTACATGACAGATGTGTCCAACGTGTCCATATACTGAGAGCTAGCTACATGGCAGAGTAGTCCAACATGTCCATATTCAGGGTAGCAGCTACATGACAGATGTGTCCAACGTGTCCATATACTGAGAGCCACCTATAGGGCAGACAAGTCCAATATGTTCAAATACAGAGACCTAACTTCTTGGCAGATCAGTCCAACATATCCATGTACAGACAGCTAGCAACATGGAAGACGAGTCCTAAATGTCCATATAAAGAGTGCTAGCTACATGGCAGGGCAGTGCAACATTTCCATTTATTAAGTTCTTGCTACAAGGCAGATGAGTTCAACTTGTCTATATACAGGGAGTTACCTACATGGCAAAGTATTGCAAAATTTCCATATACAGAGTTCCAGCTACTTGTCACATGTGTCTAGTATCCTGTATATGGACATCTTGGACTACCCTGACATGTAGGTAGCTCTAAGTATATGGACACGTTGGACACATCTGCCATGTAGCTAGACCTGTTTATATGGAAATGTAGCACTACTCTCGCATGTAGCTATGTCTCTGTATATGAACATATTTAACTTGTACATGTTGGACTCATCTGCCATGTAGCTAGCTCTCAGTATATGTACAAGTTGTACTCATCTGCCTTGTAGCTAGTAACCTGTATATGGACATGTTGGACTACTCTGCCAAGTAGCTACCTCTCTATATATGGACATTTTGGACTCGTCTTCCATGTAGCTAGCTCTCTGTACATGGATATGTTGGATTGATCTAAGTATGTAGCTCTCTGTATATGATCATATTGGACGTATCTGCCAGGTAACTAGCTCTCAGTATTTGGACATGTTTTACACATCTGCCATCAAGCTAGAACTCTGTATATGGAAATGTTGCACTAGCTGTCTGTATCTAGACAAGTTGGACTCATCTGCCATGTAGGTAGCTCTCAGTTTATGGACTTGTTGGACTCATCTGCCTTGTAACTAGAACTCTGTATATGGAAATGTTGCACTACCCTGCCATGTAGCTAACTCTCTGTTATGGTCATTTTGGACTGGTCTGCCATGTAGCTAGCTCTCTCTACATGGATATGTTGCACTGATCTACCAAGTAGTTAGCTCTCTCTATATGAACATATTGGACTTGTCTGCCATGTAGCTAGGTCTCAGTATATGGACACATTGGTCACATCTGCCATGTAGCTAGAACTCTGTACATGGAAATGTTGCACGACACTGCCATGTAGCTAGCACTCTGTATATGGACATTTTGGAATCATCTGCCAGGTAGCTAGATCTCTGTGCATGGATAATTTGAACTGATATGCAATGTAGGTAGCTCTCAGTATATGGACATGATGAACACATCTACCATGTAGCTAGTACTGTTTATTTGGACATGATGGACTACTCAGCCATGTAGCTAGCACTCAGTAGATGGACACTTTGTACTCATCTGCCCTATAGCTTGAACTCTATATATGGAAACGATTCACTTCTCTGCCTTTAGCTAGCTCTCTGTATATGGACATTTTGGACACATATTACATGTAGTTTGCTGTCTGTGCATGGATATTTTCGACTTATCTGCCATGTAGGTAGCTCACAGTATATGGACAAGTTGGACACATCGGCCATGTAGCTAGAATTCTGTATACATACATGTTGCTCTACCCTGCAATGTAGCTAGCTCTCCGTACATGAAGCTATTGGAATTGTCTGCCATTTAGCTAGCTCTCAGTATATTGACATGTTTGACTCATCTGTCATGTAAATAGTAACCTGAATATGGACATGTGGCACTACTCTGCCATGTAGCTAGCTCTCAGTGTATGGACACGTTGGACGTATCTGCCATGTAGCTAGAACTCTGTATATGGAAATGTTGCATTAGTCTGCCATGTAGGTAGCTCTCTGTATATAGACATTTGGACACATCTGCCATGTAGCTAGCTCACTGTGCATGGATATTATGGACAGATCTGCCATGTAGATAGCTCTCAGTATATGGACACGTTGGACACATCTGCCATATAGCTAGTACTGTTTATATGGACATGATGGACTACTTAGCCATGTCGCTAGTTCTCAGTATATTAACACTTTGGACTCATCTGTCATATAGCTTGAACTCTGTATATGTAAAGGATCCACTTCTCCGCCATGTAGCTAGCTCTCTGTATATGGACATTTTGGACTCGTCTGACAAGTCACCAGCTATCTGTGAATGGATATTTTGGACTGATCTTCCATGTGGCTAGCTCTCTCTATATGAACATATTGGACTTGTCTGCCATGTAGCTAGCTCTAAGAATATGGACATGTTGGACTAATTTGCTATGTAGTACTCTGCATATGGACATGTTGCACTACTCTGCCATGTAGCTAGCTCTCAGTATATGAACACCATGGACTCATCTGCCATGTAGCTTGAACTCTGTATATGAAAATGATGCACTACTCTGCCATGAAGCTAGCTCTCTGTATAGACAAGATGGACTCCTCTGCCTTGTAGCTAGAACTCTGTAAACGGAAATGTTGCACAACCCTGCCACGTAGCTAGATTTCTGTATATGGACATTTTGGACTCGTCTGCCATACAGTTAGCTCTCTGTACGTGGATATGTTGGACTGATCTGCCAAGTAGGTAGCTCACTGTATATGAACATATTGGACTTGTCTGCCATGTAGCTGCCTCTCAGTATATGGACATGTTGGACTCATCTGTCATGTAGCTAGTACCCTGTATATGGAAATGTTGGAATACTCTGCCATGAAGCTAGCTCTCAGTATACGGACACGTTGGACACATCTGTCATGTAGCTAGAACTCTGTATACGGAAATAATGCACTTCCCTTCCATGTAGCTAGCTCTCTATATGGACATTTTGGATTAATCTGTCATGTACCTAGTTCTCTGTACATGGATATGTTGAACTTATCTGACTTGTGGGTAGCTTTCAGTATAAGGACACTTTGGACTCAACTGACATGTAGCCTGAACACTGTATATGGAAATGATGCACTACTCTGCCATGTATCTAGCTCTCAGTATATGGACAAGTTGCACTCATATGTCTTGTAGCTAGAACTCTGTATATGGAAATGTTGCCTACCCTGCCATGAAGCCAGCTCTCTGTATATAGACAAGTTGGACTCATCTGCCTTGCAGCTAGAACTATGTACATCAAAATGCTGCACTACCCTGCAATATAGCAGGCTTTCTGTGTATGGAAATTTTGGATTTGTCTGCCATGTATTTGGTCTCTGTAAATGGATATGTTGCACTGATCTGCCAAGTATTTAGCTCTCTGTATATGAATTTATTGGACTTATCTGCCATGTAGCTATCTCTCAGTATATGGATATGATAGACACATCTGCCATATACCTAGTACTCTTTATATGGACATGTTGGACTACTCAGCCATGTAGCTACCTCTTAGTGTATGAACACTTTGGACTCATCTGCCAGGTAGCTTGAACTTTGAATATGGAAATGTAGCACTAACCTGCATATAGCTAGCTCTCTTTATGCAGACATTTTGGACACATCTGCCATTTAGCTAGCTCTCTGTGCATGGATATTTTGGACTAATCTGCCATGTATATACCTCTCAATATATGGACATGTTGGTCTCATCTGTCATGTAGCTAGTACTCTGTATATGGAAATGTTGCACTACCCTGCCCCGTAGCTTGCCCTTTCATATAGACAAGTTGGACTCATCTGCCATGGAGCTACAACTCTGTATGTGAAATGTTGCACTAACCCTGCCATTTCGCTAGCTCTCTGTATATGGACATTTTGCATTCGTCTGCCATGTAGCTAGCTCTCTGTACATTGATATGTTGGACTATTCTGAGAAGAAGCTAGCACTCTATATATGAACATATTGGACTTCTCTGGCATGTAGATAGTTCTCAATATATGGACATTTTGGACTTTTTCGCCAGGTCGCTAGTACTCTTTATATGGACATATTTGACTACTCTGCCATTTAGCTAACTCTCTGTATAGGCATGTTTTGGATTGATCTGCCATATAGCTAGCTCTCAGGATATGGACACGTTGGACACATATGCCAAGTAGCTGGAATTCTGTATATGGAAATTTTGCACTACTTTGCCATGTAGCTAACTCTCTGTATATAGACAAGTTGGAGTCATATGCCTTGTAGCTATTACTCTGTATATGGAAATGTTGCTCTACCCTGCAATGTGGCTAGCTATCTGTATATGAACATTTTGGATTTGTCTGCCATGTATCTAGTTCTCTTTTCATTGATATGTTGGAAAGATCCTCCAAGTAGGTAGCTCTCTGTATATGAACATATTGGACTTGTCTGCCCTGTAGGTGGCTTTCAGTATACGGACACCTTGGACACATCTGCCATGTAGTTATTACCCTGAATATATACATGTTGGACTACTCTGCCATCTAGCTAGCTCTTAGTATATGGACACGCTGGACACATATGCCATGTAGCTGGAACTCTGTATATGGAAATTTTGCACTACTTTGCCATGTAGCTAACTCTCTGTATATAGACAAGTTGGACTCATCTGCCTTGTAACAAGAACTCTGTATATGAAAATGTTGCACTACCCTGCCATGTAGCACGCATGCTTTATATGGACATTTTGGACTCATCTTTCATGTCGCTAGCTTTCTGTACATGGATATGTTGGATTGATCTGACAAGAATTTAGCTCTCTCTATATGAACATATTGGAATTGTCTGCCATGTAGCTAGCTCTCAGTATATGAACATCGTTGACACATCTGCCATGTATCTAGAACTCAGTATATGGAAATGTTGCACTACTCTGCCATGTAGCTAGCTCTCTGTGTATAGGCAAGTTGTACTCATGTGCCTTTAGGCTAATACTCTGTATATGGAAATGTTGAACTACTCTGCTATGTGGCTAGCTCTCTGTTTATGGACATTTTGGATTTGTCTGCATTTTAGCTAGCTCTCTGCACATGAATATGTTGGACCGATCTGCCAAGTAAGTATGTCTCTGTATATGGACATATTGGATTTGTCTGCCCTGTAGGTGGCACTCAGTATATGGACACATTGGACACATCTGTCATGTAGCTGCTACACTGAATATGGACCTTTTGTACTACTCTGCCATGTAGCTAGCTCTCAGTATATGGACACGTTGAACACATCTGGCATGTAGCTAGAACTCTGTATATGAAAATGTTGCACTACTCTGCCATGTAGCTAACTCTCTGTATATAAACTAGTTAGATTCATCTGCCTTGTAGCTAGAACTCTGTATATAGAAATGTTGCACCACCCTGCCATGTGGCTAGCTCTCTATACATGGACATTTTGGACTTGTCTGCCATTTAGCTAGCTCACTGTAAATGGAAATGTTGGACTGATCCTCCAAGTAGGTAGCTCACTGTATATGAACATATTGGACTTGTCTGCTCTGTAGGTGGCTTTCAGTATACGGATACCTTGGACCCATCTGCCATGTAGCTACTACCGTGAATATATACATGTTGGACTACTCGGCTATGTAGCTAGATCTTAGTATATGGAAACATTGGAAACATATGCCAAGTAGATGGAACTCTGTATATGTACATTTTGCACTACTTTGCCTTGTAGGTAACTCTCTGTATATAGACAAGTTGGACTCATCTGCCTTGTAGCAAGAACTCGGTATATGGAAATGTTATACTACCCTGCCATGTAGATAGTTCTCTTTATATGGACATTTTGGACTCGTCTGCCATGTAGCTAGCTTTCTTTACTTGGATATGTTGGACTGATCTGACAAGTATGTAGCTCTCTGTATATGAATATATTGGAATTGTAGCTAGCTCTCAGTATATGGACACTTTGGACACATTTGCCACGTAGCTAGAACTCTGTATATAGAAATTTTGCACTACTCTGCCATGTAGCTAACTCTCTCTATATAAACCAGTTGGACTCATCTGCCTTGTAGCTATTACTCTGCATATGCAAATGTTGTGCTGCCCTGCCATGTGGCTAGCTCTCTGTATATGGACATTTTGGACTCGTCTGCTATGTAGCTAGTTCTCTGTATAGGGACATTTTGGACTTGTCTCCCATGTAGCTAGCTCTCTGTACATGGATATGTTG
>NW_006408975.1:508095-512702 GCF_000296735.1 Chrysochloris asiatica
TACCTTGTAGCTAGAATTCTGTATATAGAAATGTTGCACTATCCTGCTATGTATCTAGCACTCTTTATATGGACATTTAGGACTCTTCTACCATGTAGCTAGCTCTCTGTATATAAACAAGTTGGACCCATCTGCCTTGTAGCTATTACTCTGTATATGGTAATTTTGAACTACCGTGCAATATGGCTAGCTCTCTCTTTATGGATATTTTGGACTAGTATACCATGTAGCTAGCTCTCTGTACACGGATATGTTGGACTAATCTGCCAAATAGGTAGGTCTCTGTATATGAACATATTGGATTTTTCTGCCCTGTTGGTGGCTCTCAATATATGGACACGTTGGATGTATCTGTCATGTAGCTTCTATCCTGAATATGGACATATTGGACTACTTTGCCATGTAGGTAGTTCTCAGTATATGGACACATTGGACTCATCTGCCATGTAGCTGGAACTCTGTATATGGAAATGTTGCACTACACTGCCATGTGGCTAGCTCTCTATACATGGACATTTTGAACTCTTCTGTCATGTAGCTATCTCTCAGTACATGGATATGTTGGACTGATCTTTCATATAGGTAGCTCTCTGTATATGAACATATTGGACTTGTCTGCCATATGAGTGACTCTCAGTATATGGACAAGTTGGACACATCTGCCATTTAGCTAGAACTCTGTATATGGAAATGTTGCACTACTCTGTCATGTAGCTATCTCTCTGTATTTAAACAAATTGGACTCATCAGCCTTGTAGCTAGAACTCTGTATATGGAAGTGATGCACTACCCTGCCATGTGGCTACCTCTCCATACATGGACATTTTCCACTCGTCTCCCATGTATCTAGCTCTCTGTAAATGGATATGTTGGACAGATCCTCCAAGCATGTAGCTCATTGTATATGAACATATTGGACTTGTCTGCCCTGTAGGTGGATTTCAGTATATGGACACGTTGGACACATCTCCCATGAAGCTATTACCCTGAATATATACCTATTGGACTACTGTGCCATGTAGGTAACTCTTAGTATATGGACACATTGGACACATGTGCCAAGTAGCTTGAACTCTGTATATGGATATTTTGCACTACTTTGCCATGTAGCTAACTCTCTGTATATAGACAAGTTAGACTCTTCTACCTTGTAGCTAGAAATCTGTATATGGAAATGTTGCACTGTCCTGCCATGTAGCTAGCACTCTTTATATGGACAATTAGGACTCATCTACCATGTAGCTAGCTCTCTGTATATAAACAAGTTGGACTCATCTGCCTTGTAGCTAGATCTCTGTATATGGTAATTTTGAACTACACTGTCATGTGGCTTGCTCGCTATATATGGACATTTTGGACTCTATATATGAACATATTGGAATTTTCTGCCCTGTAGGTGGCTCTCAGTATATGGACACGTTGGGCACATCTGTCATGTAGCTGCTACCCTGAATATGGACATATTGGACTACTCTGCCATGTAGCTTGCTCTCAGTATATGGACATGTTGAACACATCTGGCATGTAGCTCAAACTCTGTATATGGAAATCTTGCACCACTCTGCCATGTAGCAAACTCACTGTATATAAACCAGTTGGACTCATCTGCCTTGTAGCTAGAACTCTGTATATGGAAATGTTGCACTACCCTGCCATGTGGCTAGCTCTCTCTATATGGACATTTTGGACTCTTCTGCCATGTAGCTATCTCTCAGTACATGGATATGTTGGACTGATCTGCCATGTAGGTAGCTCTCTGTATATGAACATATTGGACTTGTCTGCCATATAAATGACTCTCAGTATATGGACAAGTTGGACACATCTGCCATGTAGCTAGAACACTGTATATGGAAATGCTGCACTACTATCCCATGTAGCTAGCTATCTGTACTTAGACAAGTTGGACTCATCTGCCATGTAGCTAGAACTCTGTATATGGAAATGTTGCACTACCCTGCCATGAGGCTAGCTCTCTGTATATGGACATTTAGGACTCGTCTGCCATGTAACTAGCTTCCTGTACATTGATATGTTGGACTGATCTGCCAAGTTGGTAGCTCTAAGTATATGAACATATTGGACTTCTCTGCCCTGTAGGTGGCTCTAAGTATATGAACACGTTGAACACATCTTCCATGTAGCTACTACCCTGAATATGAACATTTTACAACTTTTAGCTAGCTCTCAGTATATGGACACTTTGAACACATCTGCCATGTAGCTAGAATTCTGTATTTGGAAATGTTGCACTACTCTGCCACGTATCTACCTCTTTGTATATAAACAAGTTGGACTCATCAGCCTTGTAGCTAGAATTCCGTATATGGAAATGTTGCACTACCCTGCCACATGTCTAGCTCTATGTATATGGACATTTTGGACTCGTCTAATTAGTGGCTACCTTTCTGTTTAGGGACATTTTGGACTCATCTGCCATGTAGCTAGCTCTCTGTACATGGATATGTTGAACTGATCTGCCATGCAGGTAGCTCACTTTGTATGAACATATTGGTCTTGTCTGCCATGTAGCTAGCTCTCAGTATATGGAAACGTTGGACATATCTGTCATGTAGCTAGAACTCTGTATATGGAAATGTTTCACTACTCTGCTATGTAGCTAGCTCTCAGTATATAAACAAGATGAACTCATCTGCCTTGTAGCTATTACTCTGTGTATGGAAATGTTGAACTACCCTGCCATGTGGCTAGCTCCTTGTATATGGACATTTTGGACTTGTCTGCCATGTAGCTAGATCTCTATATGTGGATATGTTGGACTGATCTGCCAAGTAGTTAGCTCTCTATAATGGAACATATTGGATTTGTCTTCCCTGTAGGTGGCTCTCAGTATATGGACAAGTAGAACACATCTGCCATGTAGTTAGAATTCTGTATATGGAAATGCTGTATTACTCTGCCATGTAGCTAGCTCTCTGTGTATAAACAAGTTGGACTCATCTGCCTTGTAGCTAGAATTCTGTATATGGAAATGTTGCACTACCCTGCCATGTGGCTGTCTCTTTGTATATGAACATTTTGGATTCGTCTGCCATGTAGCTAGCTCTCTGTACATGGATATGTTGGATAGATCTGCCAAATAGTTAGGTCTCTGTATATGAACATATTGGACTTTTCTGCCCTGTAGGTGGCTCTCAGTATATGTACAGGTTGGACACATCTGCCATGTACCTAGAACTGTGTATGTGGAAATGTTGCACTACTCTTCCATGTAGCTAACTCTCTTTATATGAACAAGTTGGACTCATCTATCTGGTAGCTAGAATTCTGTATATGCACATGTTGCAATACCCTGCCATGTGGCTAGCTCTCTATACATGGACATTTTGTACTTTTATGCCATGTAGCTAGCTCTCTGTACATGGATATGTTGGATTGATCTTCCAAGTAGGTAGCTCTCTATAATGGAAAATATTGGACTTGTCTGCCCTGTAGGTGGCTCACAGTATATGGACACATTGGACACATCTGCCATGTAGCTAGAACTGTGTATATGGAAATGTTGAACTACTCTGCCATGTAGCTAACTCTCTGTATATAAACAAGTTGGACTCATCTGCCTGGTAGCTAGAATTCTGTATATGCAAATGTTGCACTACACTGCCATGTGGCTAGCTCTATATACAAGGACATATTGGACTCGTCTGCCATGTAGCTAGCTCTCTGTAAATGGATATGTTGGACTGATCCTCTAAGTAGTTAGCTCACTGTATATGAACATATGGACCTTTCTGCCCTGTAGGTGGCTTTCAGTATATGGCACCCTGGACACATCTGCCATGTAGCTATTACCCTGAATATTTAATTGTTGGACTACTCTGCCATGTAGCTAGCTCTTAGTATATGGGCACGTTGGACACAAGTGCCAAGTAGCTGGAACTCTGTATATCGGAATTTTTCAATACATTGCCATGTAGCTAATGCTCTGTATATAGACAAGTTGAACTCATCTGCCTTGTAGCAAGAACTCTGTATATGAAAATGTTGCACTACACTGCCATGTAACTTGCACTCTTTATATTGACATTTTGGACTCATCTGCCACGTAGCTAGCTTTCTGTGTATGGATATATTGGACTGATCTGCCAAGTATGTAGCTCTCTGTATATGATTATATTGTATTTGTCTGCCATGTGGGTGACTCTCAGTATATGAACAAGTTGGACACATCTGCCATGTAGCTACTACCCTGAATATGGACATATTGGATTACTCTGCCATGTAGCTAGCTCACAGTGTATGTACACGCTGAACATATATGCCAGGTATCTAGAACTGTGTATATGGCAATGTTGCACTACACTGCCATGTAGCTAGCTCTCTGTATATAGACAAGTTGGACTCATCTGCCTTGTAGCTAGATCTCTGTATATGGAAATGTTGCACTACCCTGCCATGTGGCTAGCTCTCTGTATATTGACATTTTTGACTTATCAGTCATGCATCTAGTTCTCTGTACATGGATATGTTGAACTGATCTGACAAGTATATAGCTTTCTGTACATGAACATATTAGAATTATCTGCCATGTAGCTATCTCTCAGTATATAAACACCGTTGACACATCTGCCATGTATCTAGAACTC
>NW_006408975.1:513542-515434 GCF_000296735.1 Chrysochloris asiatica
CATCTGCCTTGTAGCTAGAACTCTGTATATGGAACTGTTGCACTACCCTGCCATGTGGCTGTCTCTTTGTATATGAACATTTTGGACTCGTATGCCATGTAGCTAGCTCTCTGTTCATGGTTATTCTTAGGTCTCTGTATATGAACATATTGGACTTCTCTGCCCTGTAGGTGGCTCTCAGTATATGTACACGTTGGACACATCTGCCATGTAGCTACAACTCTGTATATGGAAATGTTGCACTACCCTGCATTGTAGCTAGCCCTTGCATATGGACATTTTGGACTTCTCTGCTCTGTAGGTGGCTTTCAGTATTTGGACATGTTGAAGACATCTGTCATGTAGCTGTTATCCTGAATATGGACATGTTAGACTACTCTGCCATGTAGCTCGTTCTCAGTATATGGACACGTTAAACACATCTGGCATGTAGCTAGAACTCTGTATATGGAAATGTTGCACTACTCTGCCATGTAGCTAACTCTCTGTATGTAAACAAGTTGGACTCATCTTCCTTTTAGCTATAACTCTGTATATGGAAATGTTGCACTACCTTGCCATGTGGCTAGCTCTTTGTATATGGACATTTTGGACTCGTCTGCCATGTAGCTAGCTCTCTGTATTGGATATGTTGGACTGATCTGCCATGTAGGTAGCTCTCTGTATATGAACATATTGGACTTATCTGCATGTGGGTGGCTCTCAGGATAAGGACAAGTTGGACATATCTTCCATGTACCTAGAATTCTGTATATGGACATGTTGGACTAATCTGCCATGTAGCTAGCTCTCTGTACATAGACAAGTTGGACTCATCTGCCTTGTCGCTGCAACTCTGTATATGGAAATGTTCAACTACCCTGCCATGAGGCTAGCTCTCTCTATATTGATACTTTGAACCCGTCTGCCATGTAACAACTCCCTGTACATGGATATGTTGGAGTGATGTGCCAATTAGAAAGCTCTCTATATAGCAACATATTGAACTTGCCTGCCCTGTAGGTGGCTCTCAGTATATGAACACGTTGGACACATCTTCCATGTAGCTACTACCATGAATAGGGACATGTTATAGTCCTCTAACTTGTAGCTAACTCTCAGTATATTGACACTTATAACACATCTTCCATTTAGCTAGCATTCTGTATATGGAAATATTGCACTACTCTGCCATGTAGCTAGCTCTCTGTATATAAACAAGTTTTACTAATCTGCCTTGTAGCTAGAACTCTGTTTATGGAAATGCTGCACTACCCTGCCATGTGGCTATCTCTTTTTATATGAACATTTTGGACTCATCTGCCATGTAGCTAGCTCTCTGTGCATGGATATGTTGGACTGATCTGCCATGTAGGTAGCGCTCTGTATATGAACATATTGGACTTGTCTGCCATGTAGCTAACTCTCAGTATAAGTACACGCTGGACACATCTGTCATGTACCTAGAACTCTCTATATGGAAATGTTGCACTACTCTGCTATGTAGCTAACTCTTGGTATATAGACAAGTTTGACTCATCTGCCTTGTAGTTATTACTTTGTATATGGAAATGTTGATCTACACTGCCATGTGACTAGCTTTCTGAATATGAACATTTTGGTCTTGTCTGATATGTAGCTAGCTCTCTGTACAAGGATATTTTGAGCTGATCTGCCAAGTAGTTAGGTCTCTGTATATGAACATATTGGACTAGTCTGCCCTATAGGTGGCTGCAAGTATATGGGAATGTTGGACATATCTACCATGTATCTAGAATTCTGTATATGGAAATGTTGCACTACTCTGCCATGTAGCTAACTCTATGTATATAAACAAGTGGGACTCATCTGCCTTGTAGCTAGAACTGTGTATATGCAAATGTTGCACTACCCTGCCATGTGGCTAGCTCTCT
>NW_006408975.1:515959-516624 GCF_000296735.1 Chrysochloris asiatica
AATGTTGCACTACTCTGCCATGTAGCTAGCTCTCTGTATATAGGCAAGTTGGACTCATCTGCCTTGTAGCTATCACTCTGTATATGGAAATGTTGAACTACCCTGCCATGTGACTAGCTCTCTGTATATGGTCATTTTGGACTCGTCTGTCATGTAGCTAGCTCTCTGTACACGGATATGTTGGACTGATCTGACAAGTAGTTAGGTCTCTGTATATGAACATATTGGACTTGTCTGCCCTGTAGGTGGCTCTCACTATAAGGACATGTTGGATACATCTGTCATGTAACTGCTACCCTGAATATGGACATGTTGGACTACTCTGCCATGTAGCTATCTCTCAGTATATGGACATGTTGAACACATTTGCCATGTAGCTAGCATTCTGTATATGGAAATATTGCACTACTCTGCCATGTAGCTAGTTCTTTGTAAATAAACAAGTTGGACTCATCGGCCTTGTAGCTAGAACTCTGTATATGAAATTGTTTCACTATCCTGCCATGTGGCTATCTCTTTGTATATGAACATTTTGGACTCGTCTGCCTTGTAGCTAGCTCTCTGTACATGTATATGTTGGACTGATCTGCCATGTAGGTAGCTCTCTGTATATGAACATATTGTACTTGTCTTCCATGTAGCTAGCTCTCAGTATATGGACACGT
>NW_006408975.1:516724-519979 GCF_000296735.1 Chrysochloris asiatica
TGGACTGATCTGCCATGTAGGTAGCTCTCTGTATATGAACATATTGTACTTGTCTTCCATGTAGCTAGCTCTCAGTATATGGACACGTTGGACAAATGTGTCATGTAGCTAGAACTCTGTATATGGAAATGTTGCACTACTCTGACATGTTGCTAAATCTCTGTATATAGACAAGTTGAACTCATCTGCCTTTTAGCTATAACTCTGTATATGGGGATATTGAACTACTTTGCCATGTAGCTAGTTCTCTTTATATGGACAGTTTGGCCTCGTCTGCCATGTAGATAGCTATCTGTACATGGATATGTTGGACTTATCTGCTAAGTAAGTAGCTCTCTGTATATGAACATATTGGACTTGTCTGCCCTGTAGGTGGCTCTCAGTATATGGACACGTTGGACACATCTGCCATGTAGCTACTGCCCTGAATATGGACATGTTATAATACTCTGGCATGTAGCTAGCTCTCAGTACATGGACACGTTAGACACATCTGCCATGTAGCTATAACTCTGTATATTGAAATGTTGCTCTACTCTGCCATGTAGCTAACTCTCTGTATATAAGCAAGTTGGACTCATCTGCCTTGTAGATAGAACCCTGTATATGCAAATGTTGGACTACGCTGCCATGAAGCTAGCTCTCAGTATATGCACACGTTGGACACATCTGCCATGTAGCTAGAACTCTGTATATGGAAATGTTGTGCTACTCTGCCATGTAGCTAGTTCCCTGTATATGGAAATGTTGAACTACTCTGCCATGTACAAGCTCTCAGTATATGGACACGTTGGACACATCTGCCAAGGAACTAGAACCTACCCTGTCATGTAGCTTGCTCTCTGTATATGGACATGTTGGACTTATCTGCCATGTTGCTAGGTCTCTGTACATGGATATGTAGGAATGATCTTCCAAGTAGGTAGCCCTCTGTATATGAACATTACGGATTTGTCTGCCTTATAGCTAGCTCTCAGTATATGGACATGTTGGACACTTCTGCCATGTAGCTAGAATTCTATATATGGAAATGTTCCTCTACACTGTCATGTATCTATGTCTCTGTCTATAGGCAAGTTGGAATAATCTGCCTTGTAGTTAGAACTCTGTATATGGAAATGTTGAACTACCCTGCCATGTAGCTAGCTCTCTCATAATGGATATTTTGGACTCGTGTGCCATGTAGCTAGCTCTCTGTACGTGGATATGTTGGACTGATCTGCCAAGTATGTAGCTCTATGTATATGAACATATTGGAATTGTCTGCCATGAAGGTAGCTCTCAATATATGGAAACCTTGTGCATATCTGTCATGTAGCTAGAACTCTGTATATGAAAATGATGCACTACCCTTCCATGTAGCTAGCTTTCTGTTTATGGACATTTTGGACTCGTCTGCCATGTAGCTAGCTCGCTCTTCATGGAATTTTACACTGAACTGCGAAGTAGGTAGCTCTCTGTATATGAACATATTATACTTGTCTGCCATGTAGCTAGCTCTCAGTATATGGACATGTTTGTCTCATCTGCCCTGTAGCTAGTACCCTGTATATAGACATTTCGGACTGCTCTGCCATGTAGCCAGCTCTCAGTGTATGGACATGTTGGACACATCTGCCATGAACCTAGGACACTCTATACGGAAATGTTGAACTACCCTGCAATGTAGATAGCTCTCTGTATAAGGACACTTTGGACTCGTCTGCCTTATGGCTAGCTCTCTGTACATGGATATATTGGACTGATCTGCCAAGTAATTAGCTCTCTGTATATGAACATACAGGTCTTTTCTGCCATGTAGCTAGCTATCAGTATATGGACATGTTGAGAACATCTGCCATGTAGCTAGAACTCTGAATATGGACATGTTGGAGTACTCTGCCATGTAGCTAGCTCTCTGTATATAGAAAATTGTACTCATCTGCCTTCAAGCTAGATCTCTGTATATGGAAATGTTGGAATACTCTGCCATGTAGCTAACTCTCTGTATATGGACATTTTGGACTCGTCTGCCATGTAGCTAGGTCTCTGTACATGGATATGTTGGTCTGATCTACCAAGAAGGTACCTCTCTAAATGAACATATAGGACTTGTCTACCCTGTAGGTAGTTCTCAGTATATGGACACGTTGAACACATCTGCCATGTAGTTACTACCCTGAATATGGACATGTTGGATTACTCTGCCATGTAGATAGCTGACACTATATGGACACGTTGGACACATCTACCATGTAGCTCGATCTCTGTATATGGAGATGTTGCGTTATTCTTCCATATAGCTATTACGCTGTATATGGAAATGTTGATCTACTCTGACATGAAGCTAGCTCTCAGTATATGGACACGTTCAACACATCTGCCATGGAACTAGAACTCTGTGTATGGGAATGTTACACTACACGACCATGTAGATAGCTCTCTCTATATAGGCAAGTTGGACTCATCTGCCTTGTATCTAGAACTCTGTATATGGAAATGTTGGACTACCCTGTCATGTAGGTAGCTCTCTGTATATGGACATTTTGGACTCATCTGCCCTGACACTAGCTCTCTGTACATGGATATGTTGTTCTGATCTGTCATGTAGGTAGCTCTCTGTATATGAACTAATTGGACTTGTCTTCCATGTAGCCAGCCCTAAGTATATGGACACATTGGACACATCTGCCATGTAGCTAGAATTCTGTATATGGGAGTATTGCACTACCTTGCCGTGTAGCTAGCTCTCTGTATATAGATAAGTTGGACTCATCTGCCTTGTTGCCAGAACTCTGTATATGGTAATGTTGTACTACCTTGCCATGTAACTAGCTCTCTTTATATAGATATGTTGGACTCATTTGCCTTGTAGCTAGCCATCTAAATATACACATGATGGACTCATCTGTCATTTTGCTAACACTCAGTGTATGGACATGTTGGACACGTCTGCCATATACCTAGAACTCTGTATATGGAATTGTTTCACTACGCTGACATGTAACTAGCTCCCTGTATATGTTCCTTTTGGACTCTTCTGCCATGTAGCTAGCTCTGTGTACATGGATATGTTGGACTGATGTTCAAGTAGTTAGCTCTCTGTATATGAATACACTAGATTTATCTGCCATATAGCTTGCACTCAGTATATGGACATGTTGAAAACATCTGCCATATAGATAGAATTCTGAATATGGACATGTTGGATTACTCTGATATGTAGCTAGCTCTCTGCATATAGACAATTTGCACTCATCTGCCTTGTAGTTAGAA
>NW_006408975.1:520079-523997 GCF_000296735.1 Chrysochloris asiatica
CCTTGTAGTTAGAACTCTGTATATGGAAATGTTGCACTACCCTGCCATGTAGCTAGCTCTCTGTATATGGACATTTTGGACTCGTCTGCCATGTATCTGCCTCTCTTTATATGGATATGTTGGACTTATCTGCCAAATACATAGCTCTCTTTATATAAACATATTGGACATATTTGTCATGAAGGTACCTCTCAAAAAATGGACAGCTTGTACACATCTGCCATGTACCTCTAACTCTGTATATGGAAATGTTGCACTACCCTACCATGTGGCTAGCTCTCTGTATATGGACATTTTGGACTCGTCTGCCATGTAGCTAGCTCTCTGTACATGGATATGTTGGACTAATCTGCCAAGTAGGTATCTCACTGTATATGAATATATTGGACTTGTCTGCCCTGTAGGTGGCTATAAGTATATGAACACATTGGGCACATCTGCCATGTAGCTACTACCCTGAATATGAACATGTTCGACTACTTTGACATGTAGCTAGCACTCAGTATATGGACACGTTGGACACATCTGCCATTTAGCTAGAACTCTGTATATGGAAATGTTACACTACTCTGTCATGTAACGAATTCTCTGTATATAGACACATTGACCTCATCTGCCATGTAGCTAGAACCCTGAATATGAACATGTTCGACTACTTTGACATGTAGCTAGCACTCAGTATATGGACACGTTGGACACATCTGCCATTTAGCTAGAACTCTGTATATGGAAATGTTACACTACTCTGTCATGTAACGAATTCTCTGTATATAGACACATTGGACTCATATGCCTTTTAGCTAGAACTCTAGAAATGTAAATGTTGCACTACCCTGCCATGTATCTAGCTCTCTGTGTATGTACATTTTGGACTCGTCTGCCATGTAGCTACCTCTCTGTACTTGGATAAGATGGACTGATCTGCCAAGTAGGTAGCTATCTGTTTATGAACATGTTGGATTTGTCTACCATGTAGGTAGCTCTCAGTATGTGAACACCATTGACACATCTGCCATGTAGACAGAACTCAGTATAGGGATATATTGCACTATGCTACGATCTAGCTAGTTCTCTGTATATTGACATTTTGAATTGTCTGCCATGTAGCTAGCTCTCTGTACATGGATATGTTGGACTGATCTGCGAAGTATGTAGCTCTTTGTATATGATCATATTGGAATTGTCTGCCATGTGGTTGACTCTCAGTATATGGACAAATTGGAGACATCTGCCATGTAGCTAGTACCCTGAATATAGACATGATTGATAACTCTGTCATGTAGCTTGCTCTAAGAATATTGACACGATGGACACATCTGTCATGTAGCTAGACCTCTGTATATGTTAATGTTGCAATACCCTGCCTTGTAGCTAGCTTTCTGCATTAAGACAAGTTGAACTCATATGCCATTTAGCTAGAACTTTGTATATGGAATTGTTGCACTACCCTGCCATGTGACTAACTCTAAGTATATAGACACTTTGGACTCGTAGGCCATGTAGCTAGCTCTCTGTTCTTGGATATGTTGGACTGATCTTTCAAGTAGGTAGCCCTCTGTATATGAACATATTGGACTCGTCTGCCATTTAGCTAGCTCTCAGTACATGGACATGTTCGACTCATCAGCCATGTAGCTAGTACCCTGTATATGGACATGTTGGACTGCTTTGTCATGTAGCTAGCTCTCAGTAGATGTACATGTTAGAAACATCTGCCATGTACCTCGAACTCTGTATATGGTAATGTTGCACTACTCTGCATTGTAGCTAGCTCTCTGTATATAGACAAGTTGGATTCATCTGCCTTGTAGCTCAAACTCTGTATATGGAAATATTGCACTACTCTGCCATGAGGTGAGCTCTCTGTATATGAACATTTTGGACTCATCTGTCATGAAGCTAGCTCTCTGTACATGGATATGTTGGACTGATCTGATAAGCATGTTGCTCACTGTATATTAACATATTGAACTTGTCTGCCATGTAGGTAGCGCACAGTATATGAACACTTTGACATATCTGCCTTGTAGCTAGAACTCAGTATATGGAAATGTTGCACTACCCTGCCATGTATTTATTTCTCTGCATATGGACATTTTGGAATTGTCTGCCATGTAGCTAAGAATCTGTACATGGATATGTTGGATTGATCTGTCAAGTAGGTAGCTCTCTGTATATGATTACATTGTACTTGTCTGCCATGTGGGTGACTCTTAGTATATGGACAAGTTGGACACATCTGCCATGTAACTAGTACCCTGAATAGTGACATGTTGGACATATCTACCATGTAGTTAGCTTTCTGTGAATAGGCATGTTGGACTCATCTGCCTTGTAGCTAGAACACTGTACATGGAAATGTTGCACTACCCTGCCATGTGGCTAGCTCTCTGTATATGGACATTTTGTATTTGTCTGCCATGTAGCTTGTTCTCTGTACATGTATATCTTGGACTGATCTGCCAAGTTGGTAGCTCTCTGTAGATGAACATATAGAACTTGTCTGCCCTGTAGGTGACTCTCAATATATGGGCACATTGGACACATCTGCCATGTAGCTAGCATTCTGTATATGGAAATGTTGCACTACTCTGCCCTGTAGCTTGCTCTCTGTGCTTGGATGTGTTGGACTGATCTGCCATGTAGGTAGCTCTCTGTAGATGAACATATAGGACTTGTCTGCCCTGTAGGTGACTATTAGCATATGGACATGTTGTACACATCTTCCATGTACCTAGAACTCTGTATGTGGAAATGGTGCACTTCCATGCTATGTAGTTATCTCTCGGTATATAGACAAGTTGCAGTCAACTGCCTTGTAGCTTGAACTCTGTATATGGAAATGTTACACTATGCTTCCATGTGGCTAGCTCTCTGTATATGGACATTTTGGACTCTTCTGACATGTACGTAGCTCTCTGTACATGGATATGTTGGACTGATCTGCCAAGTAGGTAGCTCTCTGTAGATGAACATATAGGACTTGTCTGTCCTCTAATAGACTCTCAGTATATGGACACGTTGGACACATCTGCCATGTAGCTAGAAATCTGTATGTGGAAATGATGCACTTCCCTGCCATGTAGTTAGCTCTCGGTATATAGACCAGTTGCAGTCATCTGCCTTGTAGGTAGAACTCTGTATATGGAAATATTGAACTACCCTTTCATGTGGCTAGCTGTCTGTATATGGACATTTTGGACTCGTCTTCCATTTAGGTAACTCTCTGTACATCGATATGTTGAACTGTTCTGACAAGTAGGTAGCTTTCTGTATAAGAACATGATGGACTTGTCTGCCCTGTTGGTGGCTCTCAGTATATGGACACGTTGGACACGTCTGTCATGTAGCTACTACTCTAAATATGGACATTTTGGATACATCTGCAATGTAGATACCTCCCAGTATATGGACATGTTGGACTCATCTGCCATGTAGCTAGTACCCTGTATATGGACATGTTGGAGTGATCTGCCATGTAGGTAGCTGTCAGTATAAGGACATTTTGGACACATCTGCCATGTAGCTAGAACTTTGTGTATGGAAATGTTGCACTACTGTGCCATGTAGCTAGCTCTCTATATAGACAATTTGGACTCATCTGCCTTGTAGGTAGAACTCTGCATATGAAAATGTTGCACTACCCTGCCAATAAGCTATCTCTCTGTATATGGACATTTTGGACTCGTCTGCCATGTAGCTAGCTCTCTTTATATGGACATTTTGGATTTATCTGCCTTGCAGCTAAAATTCTGTATAGGGAAATATTGCACTACCCATGTAGCTAGCTCTCTGTACAAGTATATGTTGGACTGATCAGCCAAGTAGGTAACTCTATGTATATGAACATATTTCACTTGTCTGCCATGTAGCTAGCTCTCTGTATATGAACATGTTGGACACATCTGCAATGTAGTT
>NW_006408975.1:524097-544947 GCF_000296735.1 Chrysochloris asiatica
TGCCATGTAGCTAGCTCTCTGTATATGAACATGTTGGACACATCTGCAATGTAGTTGGCTCTCAGTGTATGGACTTGTTGGACTCATCTGCCATGTAGCTAGGATCCTATATATGGACCTGTTCGACTGATCTGCATTGTAGGTAGCTCTCACTATATGGACACTTTGGACATGTCTGCCATTTAGCCAGAACTCTGTATATGGAAATGTTGCTCAACACTGCCATGTAGCTAGCTCTCTGTATATGGACATTTTGGACTCATCTGCCATGTAGCTAACTCTCTGTACATGGATTTGTTGGACTGATCTGCCATGTAGGCAGCTCTCTGCATATGAACATATTGGACTTGTCTGCCATATAGCTAGTTCTCAATATATGGACATGATTGACTCATTAGCCAGGTCGCTAGTACTCTTTATATGGACATGGTGGACTACCCTGCCATGTACCTAGCTCTCTATATATGGACATTCTGGGCTAGTCTGTTATATATATAGCTCTCTGTACGTGGATATGTTGGACTGGTCTACCAAGTAGGTAGCTCTTTTTACATGAACATATTGGACTTGTCTGCCATGTATGTGGCTCTCAGTATATACACAGTAGCCAGTACACTGTGTATGGACGTGTTGCACTACTCTGCCATGTAGCTAGCTCAGTACATGGACACGTTGGACACATCTGCCATGTTCCTAGAACTCTGTATATGGGAATTTTGCAGTACTCTGCCATGTAGCTAGCTCTCTGTATATAGACAAGTTGGACTCATCTACCTTTTAGCTAGAACTCTGTATATGGAAAAGATGCACTACCCTGCATTGTAGCTAGCTGTCTGTATATGAACATTTTGGACACGTGTACCATGTAGCTAGCTCTGAGTACACGAATATATTGGACTGATCTGCAAAGTAGGTAGCTCTCTGTATATGAACATATTGGACTTGTCTGCCATGTAGGTGGCTCTTAGTGTATGGACACTTTGGACACATCTGCCATGTAGCTAGTACCCTGAATGAGGACATGTTGGACTACTTGGCCATGGAGCTAGCTCTCAGTACATGGACATGTTGGACACTTCCGCCATGTATCTAGAACTCTGTATATGGAACTGTTGCACTTCTCTGCCATGTAGCTAACTCTCTGTGTATGGAAAAGTTGGTCTCATCTGCCTTGTAGCTAAAACTCTGTATATGGAAATGTTGGTCTCATTTGTCTTGTAACTAGAACTCTGTATATGGAAATGTTGCACTACCCTGCCATGTAGCTAGCTCTCTGTATATGGACATTTTGGACTCATTTGTCATGTAGCTAGCTCTCTGTACATGGATATGTTGGACTAATCAGCCTATTAGGTAGCTCTCTATATATGAACTTATTGGACTGTTCTGCCATGTATCTACCTCTCTGTATATGGAAACTGTGGACATATCTGCCATGTGTCTAGAACTTTGTATCTGGAAATCTTGCACTACTCTGCCATATACCTGGTACTGTATAGATAGACAAGTTGGACTCATCTGCCTTTTAGCTAGAACTCTGTATATGGAAATGTTGCACTACCTTGTCATGTAGCTAGCTCCCTGTATATGGACATTTTAGACTTGTCTGCCATGTAGGTAGCTCTCTGTACGTGGATATGTTGGACTGATCTGCCAAGTGAATAACTCTCTGTATATGAACATATTGGACTTGTCTGTCATGTAGGTGGCTCTCAGTATTTGGACATGTTGGACACATCTGCCATGTAGCTAGTACCCTGAATATGGACATGTTGGACTACTCTGCCATGTAGCTAGCTCTCAGTATATGGACACGTTGGAATCATCTTCCATGTAGCTAGATCTCTATATATGGAAATGCTGCACTACTCTGCCATGTAGTTAGCTCTCCTTATATGGACATGTTGCATTGATCCGTCATGTAGCTAACTCTCTGTATATAGACAAGTTGGACTAATCTGCCTTGTAAATAGAACTCTGTATATAGAAACGTTGCACTACTCTTCCATGTAGCTAGTTCTCTGAATATGGACATTTTGGACTCATCTGCCATGTAGCTAGCTCTCTGTACGTGGATATTTTGGACAGATCTGCCATGTAGGTACCTCTCATTATATGGATATATTGGACACATCTGCCATGTGGCTAGAACTCTGTATATGGAAATGTTGCACTACTCTGTCATGTAGCTAGGTCTCTGAATATAGACAAGTTGTATTCATCTGTATTATAGCTAGAACTCTGTATATGGAAATGTTGCACTATCCTGCCATTTAGCTAGCTCTCTGTATATGGACATTTTGTATTCGTCTGCCATGTAGCTATCTCTCTCTACATGGATATGTTGGACTGATCTGCCAAGTAGGTAGCCTTCTGTATATGATCATATTGGACTTGTCTGCTATGTAGGTAGCTTTCAGTATATGAACACCGTCGACACATCTGCCATGTAGCTAGAACTCAGTATATGGAAATGTTTCACTACCCTGTCATGTAGCTAGCTCTCTGTATAGGGATATTTTGGATTGATTTGCCAAGTAGGTAGCCCTCTGTATATGAATATATAGGACTTGCCTGCCATGTAGCTACCTCTCAGAATATTTACATGTTGGACTCATCTGCCATGTAAATAGTACGGACATTTTGGACTTGGTGAAATGTAGTTTACTCTCAGTATATAGACAAATTGGACACATCTGCCATGTAGCTGAAACACTATTTATGGAAATGTTGCACTACCCTGCCATGTAGTTAGCTCTCTGTATATAGACAAGTTTCAGTCATTTGCCTTGTAGCTGGAACACTGTATATAGAAATGTTGCACTACCTTTCCATGTAGGTAGCTCTTGGTTTATGGACTTTTTGGACTCCTTTTTCATGTAGCTCGCTCTCTGTACATGGATATTTTGGACTGATCGACCATGTTGGTAGCTCTCACTAAATGGACACATTGGATAAATCTGTCATGTAGCTAGAACTCTGTATATGGAAATGTTGCACTACTCTGACATGTAGCTAGTTCTCTGTATATAGTCAGGTTGAACTCATCTGCCTTGTAGCTAGAAATGTGTATATAGAAATGTTGCACTAACTTTCCATGTGGCTAGCTCACTGTATATGGATATTTTGGATTTGTCTGCCATGTAGCTAGATCTCTGTTCATGGATATATTTGACTGATCTGACAAGTATGTAGGTCTCAGTGTATGAACATATTAGACTTGTCTGACATGTAGCTAGCTCTCTGTATATAGACAAGTAGGACTCATCCGCCTTGTAGCTGGAACTCTGTATATCGAAATGTTGCACTTCACTGCCATATGGCTAGCTCTCTGTATAGGGACATTTTGGACTTGGCTGCCTTGTAGCTAGCTCTTGGTACATGGATATGTTGGACTGATATGCCAATTATCAGTCTGTATATGAACATATTGCACTTCTCTGCCATGTAGCTACCTCTCAGTATATGGACACGTTTGACACATCTGCTGTGTAGATAGAACTCTGAATATGGAAGTGTTGCACTACACTGCCACGCAGCTAGCTCTCAGTACATAGACAAGTTGGATTTATCTGCCTTATAGCTGTAACTCTGTATATGGAAATGTTACACTACACTGCCATGTTTCTAGCTCTCTGAATAGTGACATTTTGGACTGGTCTGACATGTAGCTAGGTCTCTGTACATGAATATGTTGACCTGATCTGCCAAGTAGGTTGCCTGCTGTATATGAACATATTGGACTTCCCTGCCCTGTAACTAGCTCTCTGTATATGGACATGTTGGACTAATCTGACATGTACCTAGCTCTCTGAATAGTGACATTTTGGACTGGTCTGACATGTAGCTAGGTCTCTGTACATGAATATGTTGACCTGATCTGCCAAGTAGGTTGCCTGCTGTATATGAACATATTCAACTTGTCTGCCATGTAGCTAGCTCTCAGTATATGGACACATTGGACTAATCTGCCACTAGATAGAACTCTGAATATGGAAGTGTTGCACTACTCTGCCAAGCAGCTAGCAGTCTGTATATAGACAAGATGGACTTAACTGTCTTCTAGCTAGACTTTATATATGGAAATGATGAACTACACTGTCATGTAGCTAGTTCTCTGTATATTGGCATTTTGTACTCATCTGCTATGTAATTAGCTCTCTGTACATGGATATGTTACACTGATCTGCCAGGTAGGTAGCTCTCTGTATATGAACATACTAGACTTGTCTGCAATGGAGGTAGCTCTCAGTATATGGACATGTTTCACTCATCTGCCATGTAGTTAGTACCGTGTATGTGGACATTATAGACTGCTCTGCGATGTAGCTAGCTCTCAGTGTATGGACAATTTGGACACATCTGGCATGTAGCTAGAACTTTGTATATGGAAATGTTGCACTACCCTGCCATGTAGCTAGCTCTCTGTATATGGACATTTTGTACTCGTCTGCCATGTAGCTACTTCTCTGTACATGGATATGTTGGACTCATCTGCCAAGTAGGTAGACATCTGTATATGAACAAGTTGGACTTTTCTGCCATGTAGGTGGCTCTCAGTATATGGACATGTTGGACCCATCTTCCATGTAGCTAGTACCCTGAATATGAACATGTTGAACTACTCTGCCATGTAGCTAGCTCTCAGTATATGGACACAACGGACACATCTGACATGTAGCTAGAACTGTGAATATGGAAATGTTGCACTACCCTGCCTTGTAGTTAGATCTCTGTATATAGACAAGTTGGACTCATCTGCCTTGTTGCTAGAACTCTGTATATGGAAATGTTGCACTACCATGCCATGTAGCTAGCTCTCTGTATATGGATATTTTGGACTCGTCTGCTCTCTGTACATGGATATGTTGGATTGATCTGCCAAGTAGGTAGCTCTCTGTACATGAAAATATTGGACTTTTCTGCCATGCAGGAAGCTCTCAATATGGACACCTTGGACACATGTGCCACGTAGCTAGAACCCTGTATATGGAAATGTTGCACTATACTGCTATGTAGCTAGCTCTCTGTATATGGACATTTTGGATTCATCTGCCATGTAACTAGCTCTCTGTATATGGATATGTTACACTGATCTGCGAAATAAGTAGCTCTCTGTATATGAACATATTGGACTTGTGTGGCATGTAGCTAGTTCTCATTATATGAACACTTTGGACTCATCTGCCGTGTAGCTTGGTCTTTGTATATGGAAAAGATGGAATACTCTGTGATATAGCTAGCTCTCTGTATTTGACAATTTTGAATTCATTTGTTATTTTGGTAGCTCTCTATTCATGAATATGTTGGACTGATCTGCCATGTAACTAGCTCTCATTATATGGACAAGTTGGGCACATCTGCCATATAGCTAAAACTCTATATAGAAATGATGCACTACCCTGCCATGTACTTAGATTTCTGTATAGAGACAATTTGGACTCATCTGCCTTGTAGCTAGAACTCTGTATAATGAAATGTTGCACTACCCTGGCATGTAGCTAACTCTCTGTATATGGACATTTTGGACTCAAATGCCATGTAGCTAGCTCTCTATATGTGAATATGTTGGACTGATCTGCCAAGTAGGTAGCTCTCTGTATATGAACATATTGGCCTTGTCTGCTCTGAAGTTGGCTCTCTGTATATGGACACATTGGACACATCTGCCATGTAACTAGTACCCTGAATATGGAGATGTTGGACTACTCTGCCATGTAGCTAGCTCTCAGTATATGGACAAGTTCAACACATCTGCCATGTGGCTAGAAGTCTGTATATGGAAATGTTACACTACTCTCCCATGTGGCTAGCTCTCTATATATATACAGGTTGGACTCATCTACCTTGTACCTAAAACTATGTATATGAAAATGTTGCACGACCCTGACTCGTAGCTAGTTATCGGTATATGGACATTTTGGACTCATATGCCATGTAAGTGGATATGTTGGACTGATCTTCCAATTAGGTAGCTCTCTGTATATGAACATATTGGACTTATCTGCCATGTATGTGGCTCTCAGTATAAGGACACGTTGGACACATCTGCCATGTAGCTAGTACCCTGAATATGGACATGTTGGACAACTCTGCCATGTAGCTAGCTCTCAGTATATGGACACATTGGACACATCTGCCATGTAGCTAGAAATCTGTATATGGAAATGTTGCACTACCCTGCCTTGTTCCTAGAACTCTATATATGGAAATGTTGCACTACCAAGCCATGTAGCTAGCTCTCTGTATATGGGCATTTTGGACTCGTCTGCCGTGTACCTAACTCTCTGTACGTGGATATGATGGACTGATCTGCCAAGTAGGTAGCTCTCTGTATATGAACATATTGGTCTTCTCTGCCATATAGCTGGCTCTCAGTATATGGACACGTTGGAAACATCTGCCATGCAGATAGAACCCTGAATATGGAAATGTTGCACTACTCTGCCATGTAGTTAGCTCTCTGTATATAGAGAAGTTGGACTCAAATGCCTTGTAGCTAGTACTCTGTATATGGAAAAGTTGCACTACCTTGTCATCTAGCTAGCTTTCAGTATATGGACATGTTGGACTCCTCTGCAATGAAGCTTCTACCCTGTATATGGATATGTTGTACTACTCTGCCTTCAAGCTAGCTCTCAGTATATGGACACATTGGACTCATAAGTCATGTAGCTAGAACTCTGAATATGGAAACGTTGCACTACTCTGCCATGTAGGTAGCTTTCAGAATATGGACACGTTGGAGTCAATTGTCATGTATCTAGAACTCTGTATTAGTACATGGTGCACTACTCTGCCAGGTAGCTATCTCTGTACATGGACATTTTGGTCTCATCTGGCATGTTGCTAGCTCTCTGGGCATGGATAGGTTGGACTGCTCTGCAAAGTAGGTAGCTCTCTGTATATGAACATATTGGACTTGTCTGCCATGTAGCTGGCTTTCAGTATATGGGCATGTAGGACACATCGGCCATGTAGCTAGAACTCTGTATATGGAAATGTTGTGCTACACTTTCATGTTGTTAGCTCTCTGTATATGGACATTATGGACTCGTCTACCAGGGAGCTGGCTCTCTGTACATGGATATGTTGGACTGATCTGACAAGTAGGTAGCTAACTGTGTATAATCATATTGGATTTTTCTGCCATGTAGGCAGCTCTCAGTATATGGACACGTTGGACACATCTTCCATGTAGCTAGAACTCTGTATATGGAAATGTTGCACTATTCTGCCATGTAGCTAGCTCTCTGTATATAAACAAGTAGGACTCATCTGCCTTGTAGCTAGAATTCTGTATATGGAAATGTTGCACTACCCTGCCATGAAGCTAGCTCTCTAAATGGAAAATTTGGAATCGTCTGCCATGTAGCTAGCTAACTGTACATGGATATGTTGGACAAATCTGCCAAGTAGGTAGCTCTCTGTATATGAACATATTAGACTTGTCTGCCCTGTAGGTCTCTCTCAGTTTACGCACCCATGGGACACATCTGTCATGTAGCTATGACACAGAATATGGACATGTTGGACGACTCTGACATGTAGCTAGTTCTCAGTATATGGAGACGTTGGACACATGTGCAAGTAGCTAGAACTCAGTATATGGAAATGTTGCACTACCCTGCCATGTAGCTAGCTCTCTGTCTATGGACATTTTGGACTCGTCTGCCATGTAGCTAGCTTTCTGTACATGGATATGTTTGACTGATCTTCCAAGTAGGTACACCTCTGTATATGAACATATTGAACTTATCTGCCATGTAGCCAGCTCTCAGTATATGGACACGTTGGACACTTCTGCCATGTAGCTAGTACTCTGTGTATGGAAATATTGCACGACATTGTCATGTAGCTAGCTCTCTGAACATGGATATGTTACACTGATCTGCCAAGAAGGTGTCTATCTGTGTACGAACATATTGGACTTGTCTGACATGTAGCAAGCTCTCAGTATATAGAAATGTTGGACACATTGGCCATGTAGCTAGTACCCTGTATATGGACATGTTGGACTGCTCTGACATATAGATAGCTCTCAGTGTATGGACACGTTTTACACATCTGCCATGTCCCTAGAACACTGTATAATGGAAATGCTGTACTACTCTGTCTTGTATCTAGCTTTCTATATATAGTCAAGTTGGACTCATCTGCCATGTAGCTAGAAAGCTGTATATGGAAATGTTGTGCCACAAGGCCATGTAGCTAGCTCTCTGTATGTAGAAAAGTTTGAGTCATCTGCATTGTAGCTAGAACTCTGTAAATGGAAATGTTGCACTACCCTCCCATGGAGCTAGCTCTCTGTATATGGACATTTTGGAGTTGTCTGCCATGTAGCTAGCTCTCTCCACATCTATATGTTGGACTGATATACCAAGGAGTTAGTTCTCTATATATGAACCTATAGGCCTTGTCTGGTGTGTAGCTAGCTTTCATTGTATGGACATGTTTGACTCATCTGCCATGTAGCTAGTACCCTGTATATGGACATATTGGACTACTCTGCCATGAAGCTAGCTCTCTGTATATGGACATTTTGGACTCGTCTGACATGTAGCTAGCTTTCATTGTACGGACATGTTGGCTAATCTGTCATGTAGCTAGTACCCTGTATATGGAAATGTTAACCTACTCTGCCATGTAGCTAATTCTCATTATATCGACACGTTGGACACATATGCCAAGTATCTAGAACTCTGTATATGGAAGTGTTGCATTACTCTGCCATGTAGCTGTCTATGGGTATATATACAAGTTGGACTCATCTTCCATCTACCTAGAACTCTGTTTATGGAAATGTTGCACAACCATGCCATGAAGCTAGCTCTTTGTATATGGACATTTTGGCCTCATCTGACATGTAGCTAGCTCTTGGTACGTGCATATGTTGGACTGATCTGCTAAGTAGGTAGCGATCTGTTTATGAACATACTGGACGTGTCTGCCTTTTAAATATTTCTCTGAATATGGATATGTTGGACTCATCTGCCATATAGCTAGTACACTGTATATGGACATATTGGAATACGCTGCCGTGTAGGTAGCTCTCAGTATATGAACATGTTTGACACCCCTTCCATGTATCTAGAACTCTGTATATGGAAATGTTGCACTACTCTGACATGTAGCTAGTTATCTGTATATAGAGAAGTTGGCCTCATCTGCCTTGTGACTAGAACTCTGTTTATGGAAATGTTGCACTACCCTGCCATATGGCTAGCTCTCTGTATATGGACATTATGGACTCGTCTACCAGGGAGCTGGCTCTCTGTACATGGATATGTTGGACTGATCTGCCCTGTAGCTAGCTCTCAGTTTATGGACACGTTGGACACCTCTGCCATGTAGCTAGAACTCAGTATAGGGAAATGTTGCACTACCCTGCCATGTGGCTCGCTCTCTGTATATGGACATTTTGGAATTGTCTGCCATGAATCTAGGTCTCTTACTGGGATATGTTGGACTGATCTGCCAAGTAAGTAGCTCTCTGTATATGAACATATTGGACTTGTCTGTCCTGTAGGTGGCTCTCAGTATATGGACACGTTGGACACATCTGCCATGTAGCTACTAACCTGAATATGGACATGTTGGACTTCTCTGCCTTCTAGTTATCTCTCAGTATATGGACACGTTGGACACATCTGCCATGTAGCTAGAACTCTGTATATGGAAATGTTGCACTAACTTGCCATGTAATTAGATCTCTATATATTGACAAGTTGGACTCATTTGCCTTGTAGATAGAAATCTGTATATGGAAATGTTGCACTACTCTGCCATTTAGCTCACTCTCTTCATATAGACAAGTTGGACTCCTGTGCCTTGTAGCTAGAACTCTGTATATGGAAATGTTTCACTACCCTGCCATGTGTCTAGTTCTCTGTATATGGACATTTTGGACTTGTCTGCCATGTAGCTAGCTCTCTGTACATGTATGTTGCACTGATCTGATAAGTATGTAGCTCTCAGTATATGAATATATTGGATTTTTCTGCCATCTAGGAAGTTCTCAGTATATGAACACCATTGACATATCTGTCATGTAGCTAGAACTCAGTATATGGAAAAGTTGCCCTACCCTGTCATGTAGCTAGCTCTCTGTATATGGACAATTTGTAATCGTCTTCCATATAGCTAGATCACTGTACATGGATATGCTGAACTGATCTGCCAAGCAGGTAGCTCTCTGTATATGAACATATTGGAATTGTCTGCCCTGTAGTTGACTCTCAGTATACGGACACGTTGGACATATCTGCCATGTAGCTACTACCCTGAATATGGTCATGGTGGACTACTGTGCTATGTAGCTAGCTCTCAGTTTATGAAGACACTGGACACATGTGTCATGTTGCTAGAACTCTGTATATGGAAATGTTGCATTATCCGGCCATTTAGCTATCCCTCTGTATATGGACAATTTGGACTCGTCTGCCATGTAACTAGCTCACTGTACATGGATATGCTGGACTGATCTGCCAAGTAGGTAGCTCTCTGTATATGAACATATTGGACTTTTATTCAATGTGGGTGACTCTCAGTCTATGGACAAGTTGGATACATCTGACATATGGCTACTACCCTGAATATGGACATGTTGGATGTGCTCTGCCATGTAGCTACCTCTCAGTGTATGGACAAGTTGGACACATCTGCCATGTAGGTAGAACTCTGTATATGGAATTGTTGCACTATGCTACCATGTAGCTAACTCCCTGTATATGGACATTTTGCACTCATCAGCCATGTAGCTAGTTCTCTGTAGTAGGATATGTTGGACTGATCTGACAAGTATGTAGCTCTCTGTATATGAACTTATTGTACTTGTCTGGCACGTAGCTAGCTTTCAGTATATGGATATGTTGGACTCATAGGCCCTCTAGCTAGTACCATGTATATGGACATGTTGGACTGCTCTGCCATGTAGCTAGCTCTCAGAGTATGGACACGTTTTACACATCTGCCTTGTACCTAGAACTCTGTATATGGAACTCTGTATACTACCTTGCCCTGTGACTAGCTCTCAGTATATGGACATTGTTGGACTTGACTGTTATGTAGCTAGGTCTGTCTGTATAGACAAGTTGGACTCATCTGCCTTGTAGCTAGAACTCTGTATATGGAAATGTTGCACTACACTACCATGTGGCTAGCGCTCTGTATATGGACATTTTGGACTCATCTGTAATGTAGCTAGCTCTCTGTACAAGGATATGATACACTGATCTGCCATGTAGGTAGCTCTCTGTTTATGAACATATTGTACTTGTCTACCCTGTAGGTGGCTATCAGGATACGGACAAGTTGGACACATCACCCGTGTAGCTAGTTCCCTGAATATGGACATGTTGGACTACTCTTCCATGTAGCTAGCTCTCAGTATATGGACACATTGGACACATTTGCCATGAAGCTAGAACTCTGAATATGGAAATGTTGCACTACCCTCACATGTAGTTACATCTCTATATATAGATAAGTTGGATTATCTGACATGTAGCTAAAAATCTATATATGGAAATATTGCACAACCCTGCCATGTAGCTTGCTCTCTGTATATTGACATTTTGACTCGTCTGCAATGTAGCTATCTCTTTGTATATGGATATGTTTGACTTATTTGCCAAGTAGGTAGCTCTCTGTATGTGAACATATTGGACTTGTCTACCCTTTAGTTGGCTCTCAGTATACGGACACTTTGGATACATCTGTCATTTAACTACTACCCAGGATATGGACATGTTGGACTACTCTGCCTTTTTGCTAGTTTTCAGTATATGGACACGTTGGACACATCTGTCATGTAGCTAGACCTCTGTATATGGAAATATTGCACTACTCTGCCACATAGCTAGCTCTCTGTATATAGACAAGTTGGACTCATCTGCCTTGTAGCTACTAGTTTGTATATGGAAATGTTGCACTCCCCTGCCATGTGACTAGCTCTCTGTATATCGACATTTTGGACTCATCTACCATGTGTCTAGCTTTCTGTACATGGATATGTTGGACTGACATGCCAAGTAGGTAGCTCTCTGTATAGGAACATATTGGACTTGTCCACCCTTTAGGTGGCTCTCAGTATATGGATATGTTGGACACATCTGCCATGTTGCTACTATCCTGAATATGGACATGTTGGACTACTCTGCCATGTAGCTAGCTCTCAGTATATGGACACATTGGACACATCTGCCATGTAGTAAGAACTGTGTATATGGAAATGTTGCACTACTATGACATGTAGCTAACTCTCTGTATATACACAAGTCGGACTCATCTGCCTTGTAGCTACAACTCTGTATATGGTAATGTTGCACTACCCTGCCATGTGGCTAGCTCTCTGTATATGGACATTTTTGACTCATCAGCCTTGTAGCTAGCTCTCTGTACATGGATATGTTGGACTCATCTGAGAAGTATGTAGCTCTCTGTATATGAAAATATTGGAATTTTCTTTCATGTAGGTAGCTCTTAGTACATGAAAATCGTTGACATATCTGACATGTAGCTAGAACTCTGTATATGAAAATATTGCACTAGGCTGACATGTAGCTAGATCTCTGTTATGGGCATTTTGGAATTGTCTGCCATGTTGCTAGCTCTCTGTATATTTACAAGTTGAGCTCATCTGCCTTGTAGCTAGAATTCTGTATATGGAAATGTTGCATTACCCTGCCATGTGACTAGATCTCTGTATATGGACATGTTGGACACGTCTGACATATAGCTTGAACTCTGCACATGAATATATAACACTGATTTGCCAAGTCGGTCGCTCTATGTATATGACATATTGGACTTGCCTGCCCTGTAGCTGGCTCACAGTATATGGGCACGTTGGACACATCTGCATTATAGCTACTACCCTAAATATGGACATGATGGTTGACTCTGCCATGTATGTAGCTCTCAGTACATGGACACATTGGATACATCTGCCATGTAGCTAGAACTCTATATATGGAAATGTTGCACTACTCTGCCATGTGGCTAGCTATGTGTATATAGGCAAGTTGGACTCATCTGCCATATAGCTAGAACTCTTAATATGGAAACATTGCTCTACACTGCCATGTAGCTAGCTCTCTGTATATAGACAAGTTGGATTCATCTACCTTGTAGCTAGAACTCTGTATATTGAAATGTTTCATTACCCTTCCATGTAGCTAGATTTCTGTATATGGACATTTTGCCCTCATCTGCCATGTAGCTCGCACTCTGTACATGGATATGTTACACTGATTTGCCAATTAGGTAGCTCTATGTATATGAACATATTGTACTTGTTTGCCATGTAGCTAACTCTAAGTATATGGACATGTTGGACTCATCGCCCATGTAGCTAGTACCTTGTATATGGACATGTTTGTCAGCTCTGCCAAGTAGCCAGCTCTCAGTGTATGGAAAAGTATTACAGATCTACTATGGACCTAGAACACCGTATATGGAAATGTTGCAGAACTCTGCCTGTAGCTAGCTCTGTGTATATAGGCAAGTTGGACTCATCTGCCATATAGCTAGAACTCTTAATATGGAAACATTGCTCTATGCTGCCATGTAGCTAGCTCTCTGTATATAGACAAGTTGAATTCATCTACCATGTAGCTAGAACTCTGTATATTGAAATGTTTCATTACCCTGCCATGTAGCTAGATTTCTATATATGGACATTTTGCCCTCATCTGCCATGTAGCTAGTTCTCTATACATGGATATGTTGGACTGATTTACCAAGTAGGTAGCTCTATGTTTAGGAACATATTGTACTTTTCTGCCATTGAGCTAGCTCTCAGTATATGGACATTTTGGACACATCTGCCATGTAGCTACTAACCTGAATATGGACATGTTGGACTCCTTTGCCATGTGTCTAGCTCTCAGTATATGGACACGTTGGACACATCTGCCATGAAGCTGCTAACCTGAATATGGACTCATTGGACTACTCTGCCATGTATCTAGCTCTCAGTTTATGGACACGTTGGAAACCTCTGCCATGAAGCTAGAACTCTGTATAAGGAAATGATACACTACCCTGCCATGTGGCTAACTCTCTGCATATGGATATTTTGTATTTGTCTGCCATGTAGCTAACTCTCTATACATAGATATATTGGACTGATCTTCCAAGTAGGTAGCTGTCTATATATGAACATATTGGACTTGTCTGTCCTCTAGTTGGCTCTCAGTATATGGACACGTTGGACACATCTGACATATGGCTAGAAATCTGAATATGGAAATGTTGCACTACCCTTCCATGTAGCTCCATCTCTATATAGAGACAAGTTGGACGATCTGTCATGTAGCTAGAAATCTGTATATGAAAATAATGCACTACCCTGTCATGTAGCTAGCTCTCTGTATAAGGACATTTTGGACTCATCTGCCATGTAACTAGCTCTATGTATATGGATATGTTGGTCTTATCTGCAAAGTAGGTAGCTTTCTGTATATGATCGTATTGGACTTGTGTGCCATATAGCTAGCTCTCCTTATATGGACACGTTGGACACATGTGCCATGTAGAAAGAACTCTGTGTATGGAAGTGTTGCACTACTCTGCCATGTAGCTAGCTCTCTATATATAGACAAGTTGGACTCATCTGCTTTGTAGGTAGAACTCTGTATATGGAAATGTTGCACTACCCTGCCATGTAGCTAGCACTCTTTATATGAACATTTTGGACTCGTCTGCCATGTAGCTAGATCTCTGTATATGGACATTTTGGACTCATCTGCCTTGTAGGTAGCTTTCTGAACATGGATATGTTGGACTGATCTGGCAAGTAGGTAGCTCTCTGCATATGAATATATTGGATTTGTGTGCCATGTAGCTAGCTCTCGGTACATGAACACGTAGGATAAATCTGCCATGAAGCTAGATCTCTTTATATGGGAATGTTGTACTGCACTACCATGTAGCTAACTCTCTTTATATAGACAAGTTGGACTCATCTGCCTTGTAACCTGAACTCTGTATATGGAAATGTTGCACTACCCTGCCATGTAGCTCGCTCTCTGTATATGTACATTTTGGACTCATGTGATGTGTAGCTAGCTCTCTGTACATTTATATGTTGCACTGATCTGCCAAGTAGGCAAGGCAACTCTCTGTATATGAACATATTGGACTTGTCTGCCATGTAGCAAGCTTTCAATTTATGGACATGTTGGACTCATCTGCCTCGTAGTTAATAGTCTGTATATGGACAATTTGGGCTGTTGTGCCATGTAGCCAGGTCTCATTGTATGGACACGTTGCACTCATCTGCCAAGTACCTAGAACTCTGTATATGGAAATGTTGCTCTACTCTGACATGTAGCTAGCTCTCTGTATATAGACATGTTGGACTCACCTGCTTTGTAGCTAGAAATCTGTATATGGAAATGTTGCACTACCCTGCCATGTGGCTAGCTCTCCGTATATGGACATTTTGGACTTGTCTGCCATGTAGCTAGCTTTCTGTACATTGATATGTTGGACTGATCTGACAACTATTTAGATCTCTGTATATGAACATATTGGATTTGTCTGCCATGTAGGTAGCTCTCAATATATGAACTCCATTGATACATCTGCCATGTAGCTAGAACTCTGTATATGGAAATGTTGCACTACCCTGACAAGTACCTAGCGCTCTGTATATTGACATTTTGGAATAGTCTGCCATATAGCTAGCACTTTGTACATGGATATGTTACAGTTATTTGCCAATTAGGTAGCTCTATATATATGAACATATTGTACCTGTTTGCCATGTAGCTAACTCTAAGTATATGGACATGTTGGACTCATCGCCCATGTAGCTAGTACCCTGTATAAGCACATGTTTGACTGCTCTTCCATGTAGCTAGCTCTCAGTGTATGGACACGTATTCCACATCTACCATGGTCCTAGAACACTGTATATGGAAATGTTGCACTACTCTGACATGTAGATAGCTCTTTGTATATAGACAAGTTGGACTCATCTGCCATATAGCTAGAACTCTGTATATGTAAATGTTGCTCTACTCTGTCATGTAGCTAGCTCTCTGTATGTAGACAAGTTAGACTCATCTGCCTTGTTGCTAGAACTCTGTATATGGAAATGTTGCACTACCTTGCATATAGCTAGCTTTCTGCATATGGACATGTTGGACATGTCTGCCATGTAGCTACCTCTCTGTGCATGGATATTTAGGACTGATATGCCATGTAGGTAGCTATCAGTATATGGACACGTTGGACACATCTGCCAGGTAGCTACTACCCTGAATATGGACATGTTGGACTACTCTGCCATGTAGCTAGCTCTCAGTATATGCACAAGTTGGACACATTCGCCGTGTAGCTAGAACTCTGAATATGGAAATGCTCCACTACCCTGCCATGTAGTTACATCTCTATATACAGACAAGTTGGACTTATCTGCCATGTAGCTAGAAATCTGTATATGGAAATATTGCACTACCCTACCATGTAGTAAGCTCTCTGTATATGGACATTTTAGACTTGTCTGCCATGTAACTAGCTCTCTGTATATGGATATGTTGGACTTATCTCCCAAGTAGGTAGCTCTCTGTATATGATCATATTGGAATTCTGTGCCATATAGCTAGCTCTCAGTGTATGGACACGTTGGACATATGTGCCATGTAGATAGAACTCTGTATATGTAAGTGTTGCACTACTCTGCCATGTAGCTAACTTTCTGTTTATAGACAAGTTGGACTCATCTGCCTTGTAGCTAGAACTCTGTATATGGAAATGTTGCACTAGCCTGCCATTTAGCTAGTTCTCTGTATATAGACACTTTAGACTTGTCTACCATGTAGCTAGCTCTCTGAACACGGATTTGTTGGACTGATCTGCCAAGTAGGTAGCTGTCTGTATATAACCATATTGGATTTGTCTGCCATGTAGCTAGCTCTCAGTATATGGACACGTTGGAAACATCTGTCATGAAGCTAGAACTCTGTATATGGAAATGTTGAACTGCACTGCCATGTAACTAACTCTCTGTATATAGACAAGTTGGACTCATCTGCTTTGTAACCTTAACTGTGTATATGGAAATGTTGCACTACCCTCACATGTATCTAGCTCTCTGTACACGGACATTTTTGATTCATGTGATATGTAGCTAGCTCTTTGTACATTTATATGTTACACTGATCTGCCAAGTAGTTAGCTCTCTGTCTATGAACATATTGGACTTGTCAGCCATGTAGCTGCCTCTCAATTTATGGGCATGTTAGATTCATCTGCCTTGTATTTAGTACCCTTTATATGGACATTTTGGGCTGCTCAGCCATGTAGCAACTCTGAGTGTATGGACACGTTGGACACATCTGCCATGTAGCTAGAACTCTGTATATGGAAATGTTGCACAACCCTGCCATGTAGCTAGCTCTCTGTATATGGATATGTTGGACTGATCTGCTAAGTTGGTAGCTCTCTCTATATGAACATATTGGACTTGTATGCCATGTAGTAGCTCTCAATATATGGACACCTTGTACACAACTGCCATGTAGCTAGAACTCTGTATATGAAAATATTGCATTACCCTGCCATGTAGCTAGCTCTTTGTGTATGGACATTTTGAACTCGTCTACCATGTAGTTAGTTATCTGTACATGGATAAGTTGCACTGATTTGCAAAGTAGGTAGCTCTCTGTACATGAACATATTGTACTTTTCTGCCATGTAGCTAGCTCTCAGTATATGGACATGTTGGACCCATGTGCCATGTAGCTAGTACCCTGTATATGGGCATGCTGTACTTCTATGTCATGTAGCTAGCTCTCAGTGTATGGAAAAGTTGGACACATCTGACATGAACCTAGAACTCTGTATTTTGAAATGTTGCACTACTCTGGCATATAGCTAGCTCTATGTAAATAGACAAATTGGACTTATCTGCCTTGTAGCTATAAACGTGTATATGGAAATGTTGCACTACTCTGCCATGTAGGTAGCTCTCTGTACTTGGACATGTTTGACTAATCTGCCAAATAGGTAGCTCTCTGTATATACATATATGGCATGTCTGCCATGTAGCTAGCTCTCCATATATGAACACATTGGACACATCTGTCATGTAGCTAGGACTCTGAATATGGAAATGTTGCACTACTCGGCCATGTAGCTTGCTGTCTGTATACAGACAAGTTGGAATAACTTGCCTTGTAGCTAGAACTCTGTATATGGAAATGTTTCACTCCATTGCCATGTAGCTAGCTCTCTGTATATGGACATTTTGGACTCGTCTGCCATGTAGCTTGCTCGCTGCACATGGATATGTTGGACTGATATGCCAAGTAGGTAGCTCTCTGTATATGAACCCATAGAACTTGTCTGCCATGTAACTAACTCTCAGTGTATGGACATGTTGGATTCATCTGCCATGTAGCTAATACCCTGTATAAGGACACGTTGGACTACTGTGCCATGTAGCTAGCTCTCTGTGTATGGACATTATGGACTCTTTTGACATGTAGCTAGATCTCTGTATATAGACAAGTTGGACTCATCTGCCTTGTAGCTAGAATTTTATATATGGAAATGTTTCACTACTCTGCCATGTTACTAGCTCTCTCTATATAGACAAGTTGGACTCATCTGTCTTGTAGCTAGAACTCTGTATATGGAAATGTTGCACTACTCTGGCATGTGGCTAGTTTTCTGTATATAGACATGTTGGACATATCTGCCTTGTAGCTAGAACTCTCTATATGGAAAACTTTCACTACTCTGCCATGTAGGTAGCTACCTGTACATGGATATGTTGGACTGATCTTCCAAGTAGGTAGCTATCTGTATATGAATATATAAGATTTGTCTGCCATGTAGCGATCTCTCTGTATATGGACATGTTGGACACATCTGCCTTGTAACTAGAACTCTGTAAATCGAAATATTGCACTACTCTTCCATGTAGCTAGCTCTCTCTATATGGACAAGTTGTACTCATCTGTCTTGTAGTTAGAACTCTGTATATGGACATGTTGCCCTTCCCTGCCATGTAGCTAGCTCTTTTTATATAGACAAGTTGGAGTCCTCTGCCTTGTAGCTAGAACTCTTTATATGGAAATGTTGCACTACTCTGCCATGAAGCTAGCTCTCTGTATATAGACAAGTTGGATTCATCTGCCTTGTAGCTGGAACTCTGTGTATGGAAATGTTTCAATATATTGCCATGTAGCTAGCTCTCAGTAAATGAACAGTTTGGACTCATCTGCAATGTTGCTAGAACTCTGTATATGGTAATTATGCAATACTATGTTATGTAGCTAGCTCTCTGTATATAGACAAGTTGGACTCATCTGCCTTGTAGCTAGAACTCTGTATATGGAAATGTTTCACTACTCTTCCATGTAGCTAGATCTCAGAATATGAACATTTTGGACTCATCTTCCATGTAGGTTTGAACTCTGTATATGAAAGTGTTGCAGTTTTCTGCCATGTAGCTAGCTTTCTTGATGTGGACATTTTGGAATCGTCTGACATATAGCTAGCTCTCAGTATATGGACATGTTGGACTCATCTGCCATGTAGCGAGTACCCTGTATATGGGCACGTTTGACACATCTGCCATGTAGCTAGAACTCTGAATATGGAAATATTGCACTACTCGGCCATGTACCTTGCTATCTGTATACAGACAAGTTGGACTCATTTACCTTGTGGCTAGTACTCTGTATATGGAAATGTTACACTAGCCTGCCATGTAGCTAGCTCTCTGTATATGGATATTTTGGACTCATCTTCCATGTAGCTAGCTCTGTGCACATGGATATGTTGGACTGATATGCCAAGTAGATAGCTCTCTGTATATGAACATATAGGACTTGTCTGCCATGTAGCTAACTTTCAGTGTATGAACATGTTGGACTCATCTGCCATGTTGCTTGTACCCTTTATATGTACATGTTGGACTACTTTGCCATGTAGCGAGTGCCCTGTGTATGGATATGTTGCACTACTCTGCCATGTAGCTAGCTCTCAGTATATAGACAAGTTGGACTCATCTAGCATGTGGCTTCAAATCTTTATATGGAATTGATACACGACTCTACCATGAAACTAGCTCTCTCTATATATACAAGTTGGATTCATCTGCCTTGTAGCTAGAACTCTGTATATAGAAATGATTCAACACATTGCCATGTAGGTAGCTCTCTTTATACGAGCATATAGGACTTGTCTGCCATGTAGCTAACTCTCAGTGTATGGACATTGAGGACTCATCTGCCATGTAGCTAGTGCACGGTATATGGACATGTTGGACTACTCTGCCATGTAGGTAGCTCTCATTATATGAACACATTGGGCACATCTGCCATGTAGCTAGAACTCTGTATATGGAAATGTTGCACCACTCTGCCATGTAACTAGCTCTCGGTATATTGGTAAGATGGACTCATATACCTTGTTGCTAGAACTCTTTTATGGACATGTTGGACTACCCTGGCATGTAGCTAGCTCTCTGTACATGGATATGTTGGACTGATCTGACTAGTAGGTACCTCTCTGTATATGAACATATTTGACTGGTCTGCCCTGGAGGTGGCTCACAGTATATGGACACGTTGGACACATCTGCCATGTAGCTAGTACACTGAATATCGACATGTTGGACTACTCTGCAATGTAGCTAGCTCTCAATAAATGGACACGTTGGACACATCTGCCATGTAGCTAGAACTCTGTATAAGAAAATATTGCAATACTCTGCCATGTAGCTAGCTCTCTGTATATGGACAAGTTGTACTCATCTGCCTTGTAGCTAGAACTCTGTATATGGACATGTTGGCCTACCCTGTCATGTAGCTAGCTCTCTGTACATGG
>NW_006408975.1:545697-547875 GCF_000296735.1 Chrysochloris asiatica
TAGCTAGCTCTCAGTATATGGACATGTTGGACCCATGTGCCATGTAGCTAGTACCCTGTATATGGGCATGCTGTACTTCTATGTCATGTAGCTAGTTTTCAGTGTATGGACACGTTGGACACATATGCCATGTACCTAGATCTCTGTATTTGGAAATGCTGCACTACTCTGGCATATAGCTAGCTCTATGTAAATAGACAAGTTGAACTTATCTGCCTTGTAGCTAGAACCCTGTATATGGAAGTGTTGAAGTACTCTGCCATGTAGGTAGCTTCCTGTACATGGACATGTTTGACTACTCTGCTATGTAGCTAGATCTCAGTATATGGACATGTTGGACACATCTGACATGTAGCTAGAACTCTGTATATGGAAATGTTGCACTACTCTAGCATGTAGCTAGCTCTCGGTATATGGACATGTTGGACTAATCTGCCATGAAGCGTGAACCCTGTATATGGACACGTTGGACTACTCTGCCATGTAGCTAGGTCTCAGTATATGAACACGTTGGACACATCTGCCATGTGGTTAGAACTCTTAATATGGAAATGTTACACTACTTGGACATGTAGCTTGCTATCTGTATACAGACAAGTTGGACTCATTTGCCTTGTAGCTAGAACTCTGTATATGGAAATATTTCACTTCCCTGCCAGGTAGCTAGTTCTCTGCATATGGACATCTTGGACTCGTCTGCCATGTAGCTAGCTCTCTGTACATGGACATGTTGGACTGATCTGCAAAGTAGGTAGCTCTCTGTATATGAACATATAGCACTTGTCTGCCATGTAGCTAACTCTTAGTGTATGGACATTTTCGATCATCTGCTATGTAGCTAGCTCCCTCTATATGGACATGTTGGACTACTCGGCCATGTAGCTAGCTATGTTTATATGGACAATGTCACTCGTCTACATGTTGCTAGCTCTCTACATGGATATGTTGGACTGATCTGCAAGTAGGTAGCTCTCTGTATATGAACATACTGGACTTGTCTGCCATGTAGCTAGCTCTCAGTATATGGACATGTTGTCCTAATCTGCCATATAGCTAGTATCCTTTATATGGACATGTAGAACTACTCTGACATGTAACTAGCTCTCATTATATGAACATTTTGGACACATCTGCCATGTAGCGAGTACCCTGTATATGGACACGTCAGACTACTCGGCCATGTAGCTAGCTCTCATTATATGAACACGTTGGACACATCTGCCATGTAGCTAGAACTCTGAATATGGAAATGTTGCACTACTCGGCCATGTACCTTGCGATCTGTATACAGACAAGTTGGACTCATTTGCTTGTGGCTAGGACTCTGTATATGGAAATGTTACATTAGCCTGCCATGTAGCTAGCTCTCTGTATATGGATATGTTGGACTCATCTTCCATGTAGCTAGCTCTGTGCACATGGATATATTGGACTGATATGCCAAGTAGGTAGCTCTCTGTATATGAACATATAGGACTTGTCTGCCATGTAGCTAGCTCTCAATGTATGAACATGTTGGACTCATCTGACATGTTGCTTGTACCCTTTATATGTACATGTTGGACTACTTTGCCATGCAGTGAATGCCCTGTATATGGACATGTTGCACTACTCTGCCTTGTCACTAGTTCTCAGTATATAGAAAAGTTGGACTCATCTGTCATGTGGCTTTAAATCTTTATATGGAAATGATACACTATTCTACCATGAAGCTAGCTCTCTGTATATATACAAGTTGGATTCATCTGCCTTGTAGCTAGAACTCTGTATATGGAAATGATTCAACACATTGCCATGTAGGTAGCTCTCTGTATACGAACATATAGGACTTGTCTGCCATGTAGCTAACTCTCAGTGTATGGACATTGAGGACTCATCTGCCATGTAGCTAGTGCACTGTATATGGACATGTTGGACTACTCTGCCATGTAGGTAGCTATCTATATGTGGACATTTTCACTCATCTGACATGTTGCTAGCTCTCTGTATATGGATATGTTGGATTGATCTGCCAAGTAGGTAGCTCTCTGTATTTGAACATATTGGACTTGTCTGCCATGTAGCTAGTTCTCAGTATATGGACATGTTGTCCTAATCTGCCATATAGTTATTATCCTGTATATGGACATGTTGAACTATTCTGCCATGTAGCTAGCTCTCATTATATGAACACGTTGG
>NW_006408975.1:571248-571862 GCF_000296735.1 Chrysochloris asiatica
ATGTTCGACACATCTGCCATGTAGCTACTACCCTGAATATGGACATGTTGGACTACTCTGCCATGTAGCTAGCTCTCAGTATATGGACACGTTCGCCACATCTGCCATGTGGTCAGAACTCTGAATACGGAAATGTTGCACTACTCTGCCATGTAGCTAACTCTTTGTATATAGAAAAGTTGGACGCATCTGCCTTGTAACTAAAACTCTGTATATGGAAATGTTGCACTACCCTGCCATGTGGCTAGCTCTCTGAATATGGACATTTTGGACTCCTCTGCCATGTATCAAGCTCTCTGTACATGGATATGTTGGACTGATTTGACAAGTATGTTGCTGTCTATATATGAACATATTGAATTTGTCTGCCATGTAGATAGCTCTCAGTATATGAACACCATTATCACATCTGCCATGTAGCTACATCTCAGTATAGGGAAATGTTGCACTACACTGCCATGTAGCTAGCTCTCTGTATATGGACATTATGGAATCGTCTGTCATCTAGCTAGAACTCCGTATATGGAAATGTTGCACTACTCTGCCATGTAGTTAACTCTCTGTATATAGACAAGTTGGACACATCTGCCATGTAGCTAGAACACTGTATACGG
>NW_006408975.1:572992-574554 GCF_000296735.1 Chrysochloris asiatica
ACTACCCTACCATGTGGATAACTCTCTGTAAATGGACATTTTGGACTCGTCAGCCATGTAGTTATCTCTCTGTATGTGGAAATGATGGACTGATCTGACAAGTATGTAGCTCTCTGTTTATGAAAATATTGGATTTGTCTGCGATGTTGGTAGATCTCAGTATATGAACACCATTGACACATCTGCCATGTAGCTAGAAGTCTGTATATGGATATGTTGCACTACTCGGCCATGTAGCTTGCTCTCTGTATACAGACAAGTTGGGCTTATTTGCCTTGCAGTTAGAACTCTGCATATGGAAATGTTTCACTACCCTGCCATATAGATAGCTATCTGTTTATGGACATTTTTGACTTGTCAGCCATGCATCTAACTCTCTGCGCATGAATATGTTGGACTGATATGCCAAGTAAGTAGCTCCCTGTATATGAACATATAGGACTTGGCTGCCATGTAGCTAGCTCTCAGTGTATAGACATGTTGGACTCAACTGTCATGTAGCGAGGACGCTGTATATGGACATGTTGGACTTCTCTGCCATGCAGCTAGCTCTCGGAATATGGACATTTTGGACTAGTCTGACATGGAGCTAGCTCTCTGTACATAGATCTGTTGGACTGATCTGCCAAATAGGTAGCTCTATGTATATGAACATATTGGATTTGTCTGACATGTATGTACCTGTCAGTATATGAACACCGTTGACACATATGTCATGTAGTTAGAACTCAGTATATGGTAATGTTGCACTACCCTGCAATGTAGCTAGCTCTCAGTATGTGGGCATTTCTAAATCATCTGCATGTAGCTAGATCTCTGTACATGAATATGTTAGACTGATCTGCCAAGTAGGTAGCTCTCTGTATATGATCATATCAGAATTGTATGCCATGTGCGTGACTCTTAGTATATGGACAAGTTGGACACATCTGCCATGTTGCTAGTACCCTGCATATGGACATGTTGGACTACTCTGCCATGTAGCTATCTCTAAGAATATGGACATATTGGATACATCTGCCTTGTAGCTAGAACTCTGTATATGGAAATGTTGCACTACTCTGCCATGTAGCTAGCTCTCTGTATACAGACAAGTTAAACTCATCTGCATTGTAGCTAGAACTCTGTATATAGAAATGTTGCACTACCATGCCTTGTGGCTAGCTCTCTGTATATAGACATTTTGGACTCGTCTGCCATGTAGCTAGTTCTGTGTACATGGATATGTTGGACTGATCTACCAAGTAGGTAGCACTCTGTATATGAACATATTGGATTTGTCTGACCTGTAGGTGGCTCTCAGTATATGGACACATTGGACACAATCGCAATGTAGCTACTATCCTGAATATGGACATGTTGAATTACTCTGCCATGAAGTTAGCTCTCAGTATATGGACATGTTGGACACATCTGCCTTGTAGCTAGAACTCTGTATGTGGAAATGTTGCACTACACTGCCATGTGGCTAGCTCTCAGTATATAGACAAGTTGGACTCATCTGCCTTGTAGCTAGAACTCTGTATGTGGAAATGTTGCACTACACTGCCATGTGGCTAGCT
>NW_006408975.1:575559-577464 GCF_000296735.1 Chrysochloris asiatica
CATATTGGACTTGTCTGCCCTGTAGGTGACTCTCAGTATATGAACACGTTGGACACATCTGCCATGTAGCTACTAGCCTGAATATGGACATGTTGGATTACTCGGCCATGTAGCTAGCTCTCAGTATATGGACACGTTGGAGACTTCTGCCATGTAGGTAGAACTCTGTATATGGAAATGTTGTACTACCCTGCTATGTAGCTAGCTGTCTGTATATGAACATATTTGACTTGTCTTTCATGTAGATAGATCTCAATATATGGACATGTTGGACACCTCTGCCATATAGCTAGAAATCTATATAGGGAAATGATGCACTACCCTCCCATGTAGCTAGCACTCTGTAAATGGATATTTTGGACTCGTCTGCCATGTAGCTAGCTCTCTCTACATGTATATATTGGACTGATCTAAAAAGTAGTTAGCTTTCTGTTTATGAACATATTGGACTTGTCTGCCTTGTAGCTAGAACTCTTTATATGGAAATGTTGCACTACTCTGTTATGCAGATTGCTCTCTGTACATGGATATGTTGGAATGATCTGCCAAGTAAGTAGCTCTCTGTATATGATAATATTGTACTTGTCTGCCATGTAGCTAGCTCTAAGTATTTGGGCACATTGGACACATCTGCATGTATTTTGAACTCTATATCTGGAAATGTTGCACTACTCTGCCATTTAGCTAGCTCACTGTATATAGACAAGTGGGAGTCATCTGCCTTGTAGCAACAACTCTGTATATGGAAATGTTGCACTACCCTGCCATGTAGCTAGCTCTCAGAATATGAACATTTTGGATTCATTTGCCATGTATGTTGAACTCTTTATATGGAAATGTTGCATTACTCTGCCATGTAGCTAGCTCTCTGTATATGGACATTTTGGAGTCGTCTGACTTGTGGCTAGCTCTCAGTATATGGACATGTTAGACTAATCTGTTATGTAGCGAGTACCCTGTATATGGACATGTTGGACTACTCTTCCATGTAGCTGGCTCTCAGTATATGAAGACGTTGGACACATCTGCCATGTATCTAGAACTCTGTATATGGAAATGTTGCACTATCCTGCCATACAGCTAGCTCTCTGTTTATGGACATTTTGGACTCGTCTGCCATGTGGCTAGCTCTCTGCACATGGATGTGTTGGACTGATCTGCTAAGTAAATAGCTATCTGTATATGAACATATAGGACTTGTCTGCCATGTAGCTAGCTCTCAGTGTATGGACATATTGGACTCATCTCTCATGTAGCTAGTACTCTGTATATGGACATGTTGGACTACTCTGCTATGTAGCTAGCTCTCTCTATATGGACATTTTGGACTCGTATGACATGCAGCTAGCTCTCTGTACATGGATATGTTGTGCTGATCTTCCAAGTAGGTCACTCTGTATATGAACATATTGGACTTGTCTGTCATGTAGCTAGCTCTCAGTATATGGACATGTTTGACTAATCTGCCATGTTGCTGGTACCCTGTATATGGACATGTTGAACTACTCTGCCATGTAGCTTGCTCTCAGTATATGGACTCGTTGGACACATCTACCATGTAGCTAGAAGCCTGTATATGGAAATGTTGCACTACTCTGCTATGAAGCTAACTCTCTGAATATAGACAAGTTGGACTTATCTGCCTTGTAGCTAGAACTCTGTACATGGATATGTTGGACTATTCTCACAAGTATGTAGCTCTCTGTATACGAACATATTGGACTTATCTTTCATATAGCTAGCTCTCAGTATATGGACACGTTGGACACATCAGCCATGTAGCTAGATCTCTGTATATGGAAATGTTGCTCTACTCTGCCATGTAGCTAGCTCTCTGTATATAGACAAGTTGGACTCATCTGCCTTGTAGCTAGAACTCTGTATATGGAAATGTTGCAATACCCT